>NC_057800.1:449893005-450135213 GCF_018294505.1 Triticum aestivum
CGCCCCGGGGAGGCGGCGCGGGGTCGGGGGAGGGAGGGGAGGTCTTTTCTCCAGAAGTAGTCTGTTAGGGTGTGTCTGGTTCAGGGAGCAGAGTGGAACGTAATGGGTTGGTTTTGCACTTACGAGCCATCCTCGTGTTTGGTTGAAAAGCGGAACGGAATACACTGGTTCCTCGTAGAGGAATATTCCTCCCATATGCCGAACCAACTCACAACGCCAAATTGGTGGAATCACGCGGTTCCTCACTAGAATCGCGTTGTGGTTTGCAAGTATCACTGCGAAATCACCCCCTCTCACATCCGGTGGCGGCAGCACATGCAAGACCATTAGCCCGGTAGGAGGTGAGTGCAGGCGGCCACGCCGGAAGGGGGAAAACGGGGGCCTGCTAGTCAGCGTGCAGTGTCAGAGCGGCGACGGTGGTTGAAGGCGAGCCAGGCGGCGGTCCGAGAAGAAAAACGGAGCTGTAGCGACTGGCAGAGGAGCAGAAAAGGTGTGTTTGGTCCGATTTGCCGCGGCAGACGGGTGCTGCAGGTGGCTGGAGTTGCAGCGCCGGTTGCCGCTGAGCTCACCCGTGATAGCTGCCGGGCTGCATCTGACAGGGAAAGAGGAGGCACACGCTGCAGGGAAGAGGAAGGGCTGCAAGCCTGATACAACGTGGAGGGGCTACGGGATGCTAGGCCAGTGAGCAAGGTAGGACAGCACGGGAGGAGGAAAACAACGAGCTGAGCATATTGGAATTTTTATGTTAGTATTTTCTCCAACATGTATTTACCTTGTGCGGTGCTCAACCTATTTATGCAAAGAGTTGTGAGACTATACACATATGTGTACGAGTGGAATGACTAAAATCAGATTTCATGAAAATGCAAAGAGTTGCAAATCTCTAAATCAATTTCTTCAACCAAACATAGGAACGTAATCAACCCAACCAAACGCAAGACTGGAATTGACCCATTCCGGTGGAACGGAACCATGACATTCAACTCCACTTGGTTCTCAAACCAAACACACCCTTAGGCTAAGGACTGGCCTGCTTTTTGAAAAAAAAAATGAAACTCCATGGGCACTAGCACCCACGGTTTTATTGATATAGAAGAAGCATCCCTCATGAGAATTCCAGAAATTCGTCCCCGACGTGGATCGAACTCTGGTCGTTAGGTTTACAATCATGCGCCCCCAACCACTGGGCTATGCCCACGTCCTCAAAAATGAAACTCCATGGGCACTAGCACCCACGGTTTTATTGATATAGAAGAAGCATCCCTCATGAGAATTCCAGAAATTCGTCCCCGACGTGGATCGAACTCTGGTCGTTAGGTTTACAATCATGCGCCCCCAACCACTGGGCTATGCCCACGTCCTCGACTGGCCTGCTTTTTGGTCCATAACAAACCTAATAGTCTAACCTTTCAGTTATTAGCAACTGCCAAAGTCAGCATTTGCCATGTTATTTATTCTTATTGCGATTTGATGCAACATTTTCTCTTGTCTGCTAATTTACTGCTGTGTTACATGCAGGTCATTGTAAAGTCAGTATCACTCCTAACGCCAGGAGATGCCCTGAAGCTTCTCAAGTTCTTCGTGTCGTCAATACAATCTAGGTAGGAAAGCTTACAAGGCATTTTGTCTCTTTAGTACATTGTTCGGGACAAACTATGTAGTGCATCTAATATTTAACTAGAGAACACCAGTCTATTGACCATGATACTATCTTCAGTCAGACACCTTTAAGAGCATCTCCAGCCGCACAGGCCCTCCCCAAGCGTTTTTGCCGCGCCGACGCCCAAAAATTGGCCCAGTCGCGCCCACATGAGCCCGTTTTCGCCGGCTTGGACCGAAATCGGCGCCGGCGGAACCGAGCCGAACCCGGCATGCTGGGGGGCGCTCGGGGACGCCGGGGCGAGGGTTTTGGCGTGAAAGCGCGGCGGACCCGCCGAGTCAGTGGCACGCGCCTCATCTTCCCCGGAACGCCTCGGTTTCCCACGGGGAATCAATGGCAAGGCTGCCGCCGGTCAGCCTTGCCATTGATCCTCACGGGCGGCGCGTCACGGGCTGGCTGGCGCGGCGATGCCTCCCCTTCCGCCACGCGTGCACACGCCCTGGGCTATAAAACCAGAGGCTTCCCCTCGCCGCTGGCCACACCAGCCCGAGTCCGCCGAGCCCAAACCAGCCGCCGTCCCTCCTGTCCGCCGTCGAGCTCTGCCGCTCTCCCCTTCCTCCCCTTCCCCTTCCCCTCTCCATGGCCGAAAGCTTCCCTGGCGACTCCGCGGCGGTCAACGGCTTCGGCCGCCGCTCGCTCTAGGAGGGCGAGGCGTGGCTTCTCTTCGAGGCCAACATCCCGGTGCCGCCGAACATGCGCGCCGGGCCGACGGGGTGGAGGCTCAGCAACGGCGGCGTCCC
This sequence comes from Triticum aestivum, assembly GCF_018294505.1. Taxonomy (NCBI): domain Eukaryota; kingdom Viridiplantae; phylum Streptophyta; class Magnoliopsida; order Poales; family Poaceae; genus Triticum; species Triticum aestivum. Next base: position 449,895,406 of record NC_057800.1, read on the forward strand.
CATCCCCCCGGTGCCCGATGTCGACGCGCGCCCTGGCCTCTTCGCCGCCGAGGTCGACCGCGTGCGGTCGTCCCTGACGGGGGAGCAGCGCGCCCTCCCCCAGTACGCCGCCGACAACCATGTGGCATGGGCGGACTATTTCCAGCGGCGGCAGGCGCAGCGGCTGGCGTCCACGAACGGGGTGCTGGTGGTTGGCGGCCTCAAGAACAGCGACGGCCGCCGCGTCCCCGGCCGCACGCTCCACGAGGTACTATCGTACCTCGGGGGTGGCAATGACCCGCCGCTGGCATACCCTGCTGCGGCGGCCGTCCCGACCCCCCGCCGGAGCGCCGGGCCGTGGGTGCCCATGAGGTTCGCCGGTTCCTCCTCCCACTCTTCCGGCTCGCCGGCGCTCCTCAGCGTCAAGGCCGAGCCCGCCGCGGAGACGCCGCTCGGCCGGCACACCCGCAGCGTCGGCATCTTCATCAACGAGGGTGGCCGGCGCGCCTCCTCCTTGGCTCCTCCGCGCTTCGTCAAGCCAAAAACGGAGCCGGGGCTCGCCACCGTCAAGCCGGAGCCAGGGCTCCCCGCCGTGAAGACGGAGCAGGGGCTCGCCGGCGGCGTCAAGGAGGAGGAGCTCGACGACGAAGCGGCCCTCAAATGGGCGCGCGACGACTGGGCGCACACGGAGATGGAGCGCCAGTGCGCCGCCTTCGCGCGGTTTGAAGCTCGTCGCCGCGGCCGGGACGAGGGAGGCATCGTCGTCCTCGACGACAGCGACGACGACGACGACGCGCCGCCGCCGCCGGTCCGCCATGGAGACGCTGGACAGGGGTCCAGCAGGGGCGGCCGCGCCATCAAGGAGAAGGCTGCCGCCGCCGACAAGGACGGCGGCGACGTCAGCGACTTCGCCGCGCTCATCGACTTCTTCGCCCTGTAGATGTTTTTTTAAATAATCTATGTAAACGCCGAACATGTTGAATATGAATGTCAAGTTAGCCGAATTTTAGCCGAACTTTGCCGAATTCATATTTTTTAAACTAAAAAAAATGCGTCTGGGGCGACTCTGGGGCGACCCTGGGGCGAGCGGCTGGGAACCTGCTCGCCCCCGTGCCGTTTTTAGCGCCGGCTCGCCCCCAGGGGGCGCGTAAAATACCCGCTCGCCCCCGTGCCATTTTTGGCGCCGGCTCGCCCCCAGGGGGCGCGTAAAATCGCCGCTTGGGGGGCCAACGGCTGGAGATGCTCTAACTGTATGTATCCATGTATACGTTGGATTGTTAGGTCTTAGTATATTTTGGATCCAATCTTTTTTGGGAATGACTAGAATGTACGGCTTCCAAAATGTGCTTAGCCTCTTCTAGCAACTTCTCCTATTATTTGGCGATTTTTTATTTTGCATGCATGCATACACATATGATAGCTTTACAAAAAGTTCTTATTTAGAGATTTATTCTCCACAGGGGTGCAAAGCTGGTTTGTTTGCTCCCGTGGCTTCAAACTTTACTTAGCCGGCACATGAGCAGCATCGTGTCACAGGAGTCTTCTCTGCTGTTGCTCAATTCACTCTATCAGGTTAGTAATTTTATCAGCTGCCCTAACAGTATGTCAAACAAGTATGTATTTGATTAAGAATCTTTCATTAAGATTACCACATTTTCGTTTGTTTGTTGGGTACTATTGTACTGAGTGCCTTTTTTTCTCAGCTTATTGATGCAAGAACGTCGACCTTCAAATCAGCACTTCAACTCTCTACCACCCTTGATTACCGGTTCAGTGAGGTAAAAGTTTCCTTCCTGTAAAAAAAGCGATATTGTTGTTGGCATTGCAAATAATTTAAAGATTTCCCAGATTGCCGATGAAGAAACTGACGAGGAAGAGGCGGCCGCACCGATTATCTATGAGGACAAGGACACAGAGGACGAAGAATCTGACATCGATGCTATGGAAACCGATGAGGAGAGTGAAGAGCTTGGCGATGTTACTGATGCCCTAAGGCATTCAGATGGAAGTGAGAGAGTATTATGAGCGACTGACCTGTAGACTCTTCTACGAATGAGCTCTCAATCATCCTTTTCGGGTCTTGCTAAAAAATCATCTGTAAAAGGTAGGAGCTCGAAAGCTGATGGTGTATACGAGGCTGCTATATGTTGCTGGATAAAGTTTTGAGAGCCTCAGATTTTCATGGAAAACCCAGCTAGGCTTGTACTATCTTAAGCATCGAGCATTTGAAATGGCATTTCATTTGCGAGATGACAATTTACACACCTGTCATAATACCCCATCCGTCCCAAAATAAGCGTCTTGACCTTAGTGCAACTTTTTACTAAACTTAGTACAAAGTTGATACACTTATTTTGAGACGGAGCGAGTATGTTTTTTTACATCTAGCATAATATGCGCATTTCATGAAAATTACATATGGGACAGTTCAATTTAGTTTCCTGTTTACCCTAGTTCCTTTGTAAGTGGTTCGTGGTACCTGTTTCGGGATTTTTTTCAAAACTGTGATGAATTTTATAGCAAATTCGGTATCTATACATGCTCACGCACCAAAATCAAAACTAGCACCCCGTCGGCCTCCAGTTGGCTGAAGAGGGGCTCTTCGGCCTGCGGTTGACCGAAGTAGGCTCTTCAGCCTCCCGTTGGCTGAAGAGTGCCCCAGCTGGGATGAAAAGGACTCTTTGGTCTGCCGTAGGCCGAAGAGTACTCTTTGGTCAACCGTATGCCGAAGCAGTGCTAGGCCTTGGGCCCCCAACTCTTTGGCCTATGGTTGACCAAAGAGTACTCTTCGGCCTACGGCAGACCAAAGAGTCCTTTTCGGCCCAGTTGGGGCACTCTTCGGCCAACGGGAGGCTGAAGAGCCGACTTCGGTCAACCGTAGGCCGAAGAGCCCCTCTTGGGCCAATTGGAGGCCGACGGGGTGCTAGTTTTGATTTTCTTGCGTGAGGGCGTATATATTCCGAATTTGCTATAAAACTTATCACAGTTTTGATTTTCTGTCCCTGTTTCGGCTCCTCCTTGCAGCATTGGTACTCTTGAGATCCCCTTCATTGTTACTCTACTTTATTTTTTGAGGAATTGTTACTCTAATTTTTTGCACCTTAGAACATCTCCAATGGCAGCCCTAAAATAGGGCAGTAGTTGGTTTTGGGGTATTTTGGGGGATGGGGAGGACCCTCTTCAACAGCAACCCTATCATATTTTTTGTAAAATGTTTTTTGGGCAGCCCAAAAAGAGGGCTCCTCGCGTTGCAAATATATGGCGCGAGAGGGGCTGCGGTAAACAAAAGCCCCCCTCCCACCCGCAACCTTCGGCAGCCCTCCCCTCTCCCACCGCATCGCGGTAGCCTGCAAATCTGCTGATGATTGGGCTTGTCGCCACCGGATCTACTCAATCCACCTCGCCACTGGCCACCGGACCAACTAAATCACCGCCGCCCATGAATCTCGTCCAGCCGCCGTCGTAGACCGCCACTCCACGCGCATCTGGTAGCTCTGTCGCGCCTCCTCAGTCCTCCGTGCGTCCTCGTCGCTGCCATGTCATCGCCATGCCACCGAAGCTCAAGATCGGCTTCAGGGCAGTGCGGTTGTGGTCTCCCGGCTGGTATGACATGGAGTTCCAGCATGCCGACCAACGGTATTGGCTGGGCACCTTCCGGAGTGAGGACCTCGCGCATATGACATCATGGTGTGGCGGCTTGGTCTGCCGACGGACATGCTCAACTTCCCGGAGATCGTCGGGCGGAAGGTCACCATTGTGACCCGCCCGACGAAGACGGAGACGAAGACCAATGTTGTCGCTGAGAAGAGTGGCGAGAAGATGATGGCGAGGTTTGCGCGGGAGCATCTGAAGTACGCCCAATACGAGCTGGAGTGGTATTGGAAGAGGTCATAGAGAACGACTACGAGCCAGGACCTTCCTCTTCGGAAGGTGGTGGTCAACGTCGAGTCGTCCGAAGACTACATTGATTGGAGCGACCTTGAGCGTGAGTGATGGTGAGGGTTCTGGCATCCAAGTGGGACAACAGGGAGAACAGATAATGTGTATTTGACAATTTAATTAGCATGCGCAAGCTCTAGTAATTAGTTTAGTATGTGTAGTAGTAGGTGCTATAGTTGTAACTTTTTTTTCTGAAACGTCCAACATAGCTGGTTTTCATTCATTTAACAGAGAGGGAGATGACAAAGGGTTGATCAAGCGTTCGTGAGGGTGAAACCGGAAAGAAATTACATCCATCCCAGAGCCCCAGTGCTCCAGGCCATCTAAGCAAGCTTAAAGGGATCTCTCACGTCACATCCTTGAAGGGCTGCTGAATGCATCTTGCACCGGCCAATCTCCATTGCTCCATGTCGCGCTTGCAAGCTTATGTAATGTGCCTCGCATCAGCTTGCTTTCCTCTGAAAATGCAGGAGTTTCGCTCCAACCAGATATGCCAAGAGAATGAGGGCGATCATAGTCTTCGTGCCTTTCCTGTGTCCCGGAGCCGTAGCAGATATGATCCTCTGAATTTTATCCATCGTTGTCGTACCCATGCTCCACACTCCTTGGGTCACTGTACTGCACCCAGTCCAAGTAGCCGCAATGCTCCAGACCTGCAGCGAGACCGGCAGTCCCAGATCATGTGGTGAGAGGTCTCGAGGTTGCGTAGACACATGGGGCAGAAGTATCCATTCTCCCAGCCTCTTCGTTGTAGTTGGTCATTGCACCAGAGGCTGTCCAGATGCAGCAGCCAAAGGAAAATTTTGATTTTACCCGGAGCCCAGATCTTCCAGTTAAGCGTTCTGAAACTGCAAAGTTGGGCTCTGTTGAACTAGGCATTGTACGCCGATCTCGCCGAGTAGATGCCCGAACTGTAGAGCTTCCATTTGATCGTGTCCGGGGTTTCTAGTTCCAGGTTGAGGTCAGCTTGCCTAATTTCCATTGCCAACCGAACGACTTGTTGGGCGATGTTGTTGTAGTCACCGTGGCGTAGGTCGAGGATCCACCGATCGCCGTGCAGGGCTTCTCTGACGCTTCTGTTCTTGCGGATGGACCTGGCGAAGAGCGTGGGGTAGGCCAGGCAGAGTTGTCTCCCTCCCAGCCAAGAGCACGACCAGAAGGAAGCAGTAGTCCCATCCCTGATGGTCACCGTAGTGGAAGCCGCAAAGAGAGCAAAGTCTATGGCGTCGCAGGGCGTGCCAGTGCCTACCCAGGGTTTGGTTGGCTGATTCCAGGATTGCCAGAGCCATCGCAGCCGCAGCGCCCGGGCGAAACGACTGAGATCAGGGATGCCCAGACCGCTGTGGTGTTCTGGCTTGGTCACCATGCTCCAGCTAACCTTGCATTTTCCTCCAGTGATCTCTTCATCTCCCGCCTAGAGAAAACGCTGTCGTGACTTGTCTATATCCTTGAAGAATTTCTTGGGTATACACAGCGCCGTAAGCGCAAAGGGTCGGCATGGCTGAGAGCATGCAGCGTACGAGAACGAGGCGGCCCGCCAGCGGCATGAGTTTGCCCTTCCAGCCCGCAAGCCTCGATCTAATTCTATCAAGAATGAATTGGAGGTGGACTAGCCTAACGCGCCCTAAAGTAACCGGAAGCCCTAGATATCTGGTCGGGAAGGTCGCCGTGATGCCGCCGAAGTTTTGTAGAACATCCTGAACATATATGTCGCGGCATCTAATGGGGATCACCGAGGATTTAGAGAGGTCATCCTGAACATATATGTCGCTGCAGCTAATGGGGATTGCTGAGGATTTAGAGAGGTTGACGCGTAGGCCCGTCACATCTCCAAACAGGTGAAGGAGCTCTAGGAGGTTATCTATCTCGAAACGCACAGGGTTGATGAAGATTAGGCGTCATCGGCGTGCAAGCTCGTGCGCATCCGCGCCACCATGCCCGGAATGGTGTTCAGTGCCCCCGCCCTGGTGGCAGCCTTGAGGAAACGGTGGAGGGGATCAATGCAGAGGATGAAAAGGAGCGGCGAAAGCAAATCGCCCTGCCACAGTCCTCGCTGATGCAAAAAAACTCTCGCCAGGGTCGCCATTAAGTAGGCAGGCCGAGGAGGAGGTTGACAGGAGGAGTGCTATCCAATCTATCCAACGAGAGGAGAAACCTAGTTGTTGGAGCAACTCCATCATGCACTCCCAAGATACACTATCAAAAGTTGTAGCAATGTCAAGCTTGATGAGAAGAGCCGGTGTTTTATTCCTATGCAGAGCCCGAACAGTGTTCCGAACATAAAGATAGCTGTCATGAATGCATTTCTTCCTCTGAAAGGCCGTTTGCGTGGGGGAGATGATCCGGTCGATGACAGAAGCCAGTCTCATGGATGACACCTTAGTGATCAGCTGAGCTATGGAATGGATAAGGCTGATGGGCCTAAACTCGTTTATTCTTGTGGCCCCGTCCTTCTTCAAAATGAGAGTGATCATGGCTATGTGAGCTCAGCAAAATTGCCATCTGCCAACCTATAGAACTTGTCAAAAACTGCCATGACATCATGTAGCGACCCGACCTCAAACGATCAAGCCTCTATATATCAAAGTGCAATCACATGTATAAATAACGTAAAACTAATGTATACCTCATAATTCTCAGCGAAAACAGTCAAAAGGGTGTGGAGTCCCATCAACGCCATCAGCAAGTTGAGTGTAGATCGTTACCCTACAACGTAACTCTTACTCGTCGTAGAAATTCCTGCAACATAAGACGTTGCAGCCATGTAGGTCAATACATTGAATGTACTGGCAAGTCACATCATGAGTATAATGAACCTATTTGTACATGCAACTTGGCTGGTGGAAAGCTCTAAATTTAGTTTTTGCATAAAGCTAGTTTTTCCCTAGAATAAAAGATATTACTCTACTACTACGACGTAGCAGGATGAGTTGGGAAACCCAACTCAATCCATTCCCAAAGTTTCATTTAAAACCCAATTGTTTAAATTAAGAGTGATGAGATCTCCTGACATTTTCACTACTAGATGCTTAAGTTGTCCGTAACCGGGGACACGGCTAACCGATTAGGTTTTAACACTCTGCAGAGGTTTGCGCACTTTTCCCCACAAGACTCGATCGCCTCCCTTGAAGTTCTCGCACTGCCCGGCATTTGAGAGCAAGATGACTGAGACATAGCCTTTCGAAGGTATTTCCTCTTAACCCACGGATAGGCCAGTACACCTACTCATTCTACATCTGCTAGCCTATCCCGGAAGAGGTCACACTAACTACTCAACTAAGCCAGAGCCCATATTGGCTTGTGGCTGCACACGTAAGTTTCTAGACATGAAAACACGTTTGATCCCTTTGAGCCTGAGCGGACGAACCACTAGTGGTGCATCACCATGGATTTCCCATGCGTGCCCCACTGTACTTCGCCGCCATTCCAACCAGTTTCCGCCCGGGTAGTTCATTTAAGTCTTGGTCCTGATTACTACTTTGTCACTCAAGTCTCGCCATGAACACTTCCCAATCCATGTCTACATTTGCGAGGCACAAATAAACTTACACGGTGGTGACAAGGTTGTATGGTGCAGACCTACCTCAAATGAACTACTAGGTAAACGCATAGCCATCCGGCATAAGATTCCTACCATGCAATCCTACCGCAAAGGACTAAGTGCATAAATAAAGCATAGGTAATTGGAAGAATGGTCAAATGTGAACTTGCCTTGGTACTGCTGGTTGAATTCTAGAGACTAATAATATTCTGCTTCGCACTCTGGAAAATCTAACGCAAAGTAAATAAACAAACACAAGCAATCATTTAAAAGAACCAAGAAGAACATGCAAAGCAAAAAGTCTCGGAAAAACCAAATGAACATTCAACACACTTAACTAGCATGGAAATATCCTAAGTGCAAAACAACATGTGACATAGGGTGCAAAGATGTGATGTGAACTAAAGTGCATACACGACATAATAGTAAAACTATCATGATCAAATCCTAATGTGTGAAAAATATCGTGAGATTGGTCCAACTGATAGGGTTTGGCTACGGTGACAAAGTGCAAAAAGAATTAATTCAAACGGGGCTAGGGTTTAGGAGATATGGCGAAATAGGGTTTGAATTTGAATTTAAAACAATTCAAATTTTAAATTGTCAAAAGCTTGCAAAGATATGTCCTCTGGATAGATCTAATCGATACGAAGAATTTGCCGCTGGTTTCATCGAATTTGGACCTACGGTTTAAAATTTGTGGCTATTTGAAGTTCAGGGACTAATCTGCTAAATTCAAGGACTAAATGGTGAAACAAAAAAGAGAATAAAACCGCGAACAAGTCCTCGGCCACGTGGCGATACACGAGTGGCTGGCTGAGCAGCGTTCACTGCGGTGGCTATGCGGCGAATGGCCGCTAAATAAGAAAAACACCTACGCGGCTAAGTAAAACCGGGATTGGTTTAACTAAACCGATCGGTTTAATAAAAACCACGGTTAACCGCGTCGTTTTTTTTAACAAAACGAAGGGCGGGGTGGCTTACAGCGAGCGGTCGGTGGCCGGCGACGAGCGGCGACGGGGCGGACATGGTGGCATCTCCGGCGCTCCTCGGCGACGGGGAAGGAGGCGGTGGGGACCGGCGCGGCGTGGGCAATCCAATGGCGGGGTCAGCGGTGGTCGGGGTGGTCGGGACGGGGCGAGGCGAAGGCGGCGGCTCCGAGCTCCGGCGAGGGGCGACGCGTCGGGGCGGCGGATCCGGTGAGTTCCGACGACAGCGGAGGGGACAGGGAGATGCGGCGCTTCGAGAGGGTCAACGCGGTGGTGGCGGCTTGCGTCGGGACGGGGCGGAGGAAGTGCGGCGGCGCTCCTGTCCTCCGGCGAACTCGGTGTCGAAGGTTTGGCCGCTCCGGCGAGATCTAGGGGAAACCAAAATGTCAAAATGATGTGCATGGGAACGGGGACTCGGAAAATGGAGTTTGGAGGCCTCGGGTGTGATCACTGCGACGAATTTGACGGCGGAATGGCTCGGCTTCAGCGAGATCCGAATGGGCGGGGCGGCGGCTACGGGCGACGTGGGGAGTAGAGGAGGGGCAGGATCAGACGAGGGCGTCCCGGGGCTTTTATAGGCGCACGCAGGGGTTTGGGAAGCGGTCGATTAAGCTCTATTCGAGAGCTTCGCCCGGCAGTTGCGGGCGCGCATGCGGCAAGCTCATCCTGAGCAAGCTGCGCGGGAGGTTGAAGAAGATAAGGTTCGGGGCCCACTGGTCATAGGCAGCGGCGGGAGAGAGGGGTGAGGAGGGGCGTGCTGGGCCTTAAGTGGCTGCGGCTCGGTTTTTGTGCGCCTAGGCCTCGCGATGTGTGCGTTTTTTTACACAGGAAGACAAGAATTCATAAAGAGAAAATAAATGAAAATCTACATAGGCATATTATATACCAAAATGTTTAGAAAAATAGTAGAAGTAAGATGAACTATCTTTCATGTTCAAATAAATTCCGTAAAAATTCATAAAAATAAAACAGTGCTACTGTTGCATTTAAAATCAATAAAATCATTTTTAAAATAGCAAAATGATTTCAAATTTATTTTCTCCTAATTTCCTATTGAATAGAATCATTTTACCCTTATTTCCATTTATTTTTTTAGGAGAAAAATTATTTGAATAGAAACTGAAGTAACTCCCAATAGGATTTGAAATTTGGAAATTCAAATAACTTCAAAGTGAATTTCAAGTTATTTCTTTGAAACTTCCAACTCTCTTTCTTCAAATTTGAGGAAGTCATTTTATCTTCTCTCATGAACTCATTAAGTTGTTTAAAGTTTCTAAATTTGAAATATTCCAAATGGAATTCAAATCATTTTCAAATCCTGTTTCTTTTCTTTAAATGGAAGAAGTCATATTATCTTCACTCTAGGGTTTTGTGATGAAATGAATTTGAATTTAAGGAAATCAAAATGCAAGATGAAAGTTTAGGAAGCCAAGATAGTAGCCCAAAACTTCCTGCTTAGAGAACGGGTTGTCGAGCCCTTCATTTTGCAAGCTTGGCATGTCTAGTTCATCCCAATTGATGGATCGTCCTCTGGTTTCCTTTCGTCCCAGCAGGTTAAAAAAGTGGTGGTGTACAGCTGAAGTTTTGTCTTCATGGGCAGTGGCAGTGGCAGTAGCCATGTCTGTTTGCAGAGAGTGTATGAAGTTCTTCTTCTTGAGTTGATCTTTGCTTGAAAAAATGTCGTGCATGCATCTCCAACTCTAAGCCATGTGATCCTAGATGCATGTCGATTTCTTGCTCTCTCCACCGCAGCTAGATCCAGGATCCTCATCTTGAGTTGCTTCCTCAGGAGGAATTCACTCCGCGAGAACCTTCTATTCTCTTGTGCAACATCTAGCCGAAGAATTACCTCGCAGGCCAAGTGGAACTGCACTTTTGCATCACTGAAGAGAGTTTTGGACCATATTTCCAGATCAGCGGCCGTCCTTCCCATCTTCTTCTCCATCCGGATGAAAGGGCAGTTGTGGTTCGCCGGTCGTTGTCAAGCTCTAGCAACAGTCTCCTGCAAGTGGGGGAAGCTCGGCCAGAAATTTTCAAAGCGAAAGGCCGTCCTTCTACGCGGGGCAGCAGTGTTCGCCATCAGGAGAGGGCGGTGATCCAAGCAGGCCATTATCGCAACCATGAGCATGAAGCAGGGGAAGAGAGCTTCCCATTCCATGTTGCAGAAAACTTTATCAATGCTAACCATCGTTGGATTTTCTCTCTCATTTGTCCAAGTAAATCTTCTATTTTCGCACTTAACCTCTCTTAGGCCTGCTTTGTCAATTGCTGATCTAAACATCCCCATAATCCTCTTGTTCAGGTTGAGGTTGTTCTTGTCACGGGCTTCGTAAATGATGTTAAAGTCTCCATTGACCAACCACGGCTCTCCCAGGGGAGGGGCGGCATGAGCAAGCTCGGCCAGGGAGGTGTCTTTGCGCGTGTCATCCACCGGTCCGTTGTCTGACGTCAGCCAGAACCAAGATCCATCATGCAGCACCGAGACCTTTCCTGTGATCGAAAAGCAGCCAATTGCGTGTGATGTAAAACTAACAATGTTCTTGTCCCATAGGATTGCATCACCTCCCCTAGTGCCCATGGTTGGGAGAACAGTGCAGCCCTCTAATGTGCTTCCTCCCAGATCTCTGACAGTGGCAGCCAACCGGTCCTCAATCTTTGTTTCCTGTAGGCAGAGAATGGACGCTCACTGCGCTTCGGTGATCTGTCATACAATAGTTCTCTTTGCCAGCGAGTTCAACCCTCGCACATTCTAGCTCACGATTGCAAGGTTTGTGTTATTCATTGGGCACCCAAATCATCTCCATCAGCAACAAGCACAAGTTCTGGCAGCTAAAATGACTATTGCCAAACAGGTACACATCCGAGCTTGCCAGGGGACACCGTCGACCACCAATAGGCCCTGTCGGTGTCAAAACCGGCAGATCTCGGGTAGGGGGCCCCGAACTGTGCGTCTAAGGATTGATGGTAACAGGAGACAAGGGACACAATGTTTTACCCAGGTTAGGGCCCTCTTGATGGAGGTAATACCCTACGTCTTGTTTGATTGACTTTGATGAGTATAGTGGTTACAAGATTTGATCTACCACGAGATTGTAATGGCTAAACCCTAATTGTCTAGCCTGTATGATTATGATTGCCTCTACAGACCAAACCCTCCGGTTTATATAGACACTGGAGGAGGCTAGGGTTGTACAAAGTCAGTTTACAGAGAAAGGAATATTCATATCCGCACGCTAAGCTTGCCTTACACGCCAAGGAGAGTCCCATCTAGACACGGGAGGAAGTCTTCTGTCTTGTATCTTCATGGCCCATTAGTCCGGCCCATGCCATATAGCTCGGACGCCCGAGGACCCCTTAATCCAGGACTCCCTCAGTAGCCCCCGAACCAGGCTTTAATGACGGTGTGTCCGGCGTGCAGGTTGTCTTCGACATTGCAAGCCGGGTTCCTCCTCTGAATACTTCAAAGCATCTGACCCGAAGAGTTATATTTGGCTGTTCATTTAATGCCATACCCTTTGGCTCCCACGCCTCCGTCTCTTCTGTTTCCACGTGTCGAACGAATACAAAAGGTCAGAGTATTTTTTCACATAACACCCTGGCCATAAAAACGTCTATATAAAGGGATTGGACCTCAGATGCCATTCCACACCAGGCGGAAAATCCTTGGAGCTCGCTAGGAGAAACCACTCAAACATGGCTAGCGCTCCCAGTTCTTCCTCCCACCCTCATGGCTCCGAAAAAGGCGATTGGGAGAGATGCTCAGTATCCCATGCCCAGCTGACTAAGCTCCAGGTGCAAGGCTACCTTCCCCCTGCGGATCTAATCCCAGTGCGGGCGGGATTAACTTCTTTTAAGGGTAAAGCCTTGGTGGAAAATTTCCTAAATCCTTCAAAGGGGGAGCGAGTGTGCTTCATTTACTTTCTCTTGAGAGGCGTTGGATTTCCAATCCATCCTTTCCTCCGAGGTCTCCTAGAGTACTATGGCCTCCAACTGCACAATCTTATGACGGACTCCATTCTGCATATCACGGGCTTTGTCACTCTTTGCGAGCTGTTCCTAGGCTGCGAGGCCCATTTTTGAGTTATGGAGAAAACTTTTCTGCCTCGTCCCCCGCTCCCAAAAGGGATCCATATTCGAGGTGGGCAGCGTCGAGATATGGCGCATAGCTAGAACCGGATACCTGTCCGGCACGCCGAAGAAGGCGTCTGAGGAGTGGCCCTTGGAGTGGTTTTATATTGAAGACGTCGCCCTCCCCGACCCAGTCCGAACGGGCCTTCTCGAATTTCCCGGCGCTCCATTAAAGAAACGCCATAGCTGGCGCCCTCGGAGCCTCGAGGAGGAAGATAGCGCGGAAGTCAAGATGTTAATGGACAAGATAAAAATACTCGCCCAATCTGTTCTATCCATGATCGAGGTCATGGCAATTTCCATAACGCGAGGCGTCCAACCACTCCAATCGAGAGGACTCCCCATGTGGAACTACAACGGGGAGGATGATACATCTCGCTACGGGCGTAAGGGTCCGGATGTCTTTTCCGCCCTAGCCGCCATGCTGGCGGACCTTTATAAAGGGGAGAAAGTAGAATTCACTCGCCTTAAGTTCCAGGACAGATTCTCCATGTACAACCCCCCTAGCTGGGTAAGCTTTAGATCCAAAATCTTATTCAATCCTTGTCTTATGCCACAACTAGTTGGACTCAAACCGACCATCTTTAACAGGAATGGCGGAAGGCTACTGCGGGGACCTATAGCCCTGCTCCGCAGCCGGAGAATCATATTCGGGACTTGGATCCCGGATTTGAGGAGGATCTGGATATATTTGTAGAGTTTAAGGAGGGGGTCTTCTATCAGATGAGCTACGACGGCACAGAGGTGGCCATTGTAGCTGATTACCCCGGTCTCCTGCCATCTTCCCACGTAAGTGCCCAGGGAGCATCTCCTCCAAAAGAGCTTCCTCGTTGTGCCTCATCCACTGCACTATCTCATGCTCTGAAGGGGAGGCGCTCGACGCGCCATGCTGCACTGGAGGCGTCTCATAAGAGAACGGCGCCTGCACCGGGCGCGTCTTTGATACGTTTGATATGTATCTACTTTTCCAAACACTTTTGCCCTTGTTTTGGACTCTAACTTGCATGATTTGAATGGAACTAACCCGGACTGACGCTGTTTTCAGCAGAATTGCCTTGGTGTTATTTTTGTGGAGAAATAAAAGTTCTTGGAATGACCTGAAAATCGATGGAGAATATTTTTGGAATATATAAAAAATATTGGTGAAAGAATCAAGGCCAGGGGGACCACACCCTATCCACGAGGGTGGGCGGCGTGGCTACCCCCCTGGGCGCGCACCCTGCCTCATGGCCCCCCTGACACTCCACCGACCTCAACTCCAACTCCATATATTCATGTTCGGGAAGAAAAAAACCAGAGAGAAGGATTCATCGCATTTTACGATACAGAGCCGCCGCCAAGCCCTAATCTCTCTCGGGAGGGCTAATCTGGAGTCCGTTCGGGGCTCCGGAGAGGGGAATTCGTCGCCATCGTCATCATCAACCTTCCTCCATCACCAATTTCATGATGCTCACCGCCATGCGTGAGTAATACCATCTTAGGCCTGCTGGATGGTGATGGGTTGGATGAGATTTATCATGTAATTGAGTTAGTTTTGTTAGGGTTTGATCCCTAGTATCCATTACGTTCTCAGATTGATGTTGCTATGACTTTGCTATGCTTAATGCTTGCCCTCTATGACTTTGCTATGCTTAATGCTTGTCACTAGGGCCCGAGTGCCATGATTTCAGATCTGAACCTATTATGTTTTCATGAATATATGTGAGTTCTTGATCCTATCTTGCAAGTCTATAGTCACCTATTATGTGTTATGATCCGTTAACCCCGGAGTGACAATAATCGGGATACTTACCGGTGATGACCGTAGTTTGAGGAGTTCATGTATTCACTAAGTGTTAATTCTTTGGTCTGGTACTCTATTAAAAGGAGGCCTTAATATCCCTTAGTTTCCAATAGGACCCCGCTGCCACGGGAGGGTAGGATAAAAGATGTGATGCAAGTTCTTTTCCATAAGCACGCATGACTATATTCGGAATACATGCCTACTTTACATTGATGAACTGGAGCTTGTTCTATGTCACCCTATGTTATAACTATTGCATGAGGAATCGCATCTGACATAATTATCCATCACTGATCCATTGACTACGAGCTTTTCACATATTGATCTTTGCTTAGTTACTTTTCCGTTGCCACTGTTACAATTACTACAAAACTGCTACTGTTACTTTTGCTACCGTTACCGCTACTATCATATTACTTTGCTACTAAATACTTTGCTACAGATATTAAGTCATCTAGGTGTGGTTGAATTGACAACTCAGCTGCTAATACTTGAGAATATTCTTTGGCTCCCCTTGTGTCGAATCGATAAATTTGGGTTGAATACTCTACCCTCGAAAACTGTTGCGATCCCCTATACTTGTGGGTTATCAAGACTATTTTCTGGCGCCGTTGCCGGGGAGCATAGCTCTATTCTTTTAGTCACTTGGGATTTACATCTGCTGATCACTATGAAGAACTTGAAAGATAAAGGAACCAAGATTTTTCCCTCAACTACGAGGGGAGGTAAGGAACTGCCATCTAGCTCTGCACTTGATTCACCTTCTGTTTTGAGTAAACTTGTGACACCTACTCCTGCTATTCATTCTGATATGTCGCATGTTATTGATGATCCCACTTATGCTTTGCATGATACTTATGATGAAACTACTTCTATGCTTGATAATACTGTGCCACTAGGTGAATTTCTTGATGAACAACTTGCTAGGGCTAGAGAGAATGAAATTATTGAAACTGATAATATTGATGAAAGTGATGATGAAGATTCTCCCTCTAGGTATGAATTGCCTGTTGTGCCTGAGGGCTATGTTATGGATGAAGAAACTGCTAGAGACTTTCTTGCTTGCAATGATAGATATGATCTTAAGAAATTATTACTAAGCTGGAAGAAAAATCTTTGAATGCTAGAATGAAACATGACTCTGCTTTTGCTACTTCACCTATCTTTATTACCGATAAGGATTATGATTTCTTTGTCGATCCTGAGTTAATTACTTTGGTTGAATCTGATCCTTTTTATGGCTATGAATCTGAAACTGTTGTGGCACATCTTACTAAATTAAATGATATAGCCACCCTGTTCACTAATGATGAGAAAACTCGCTATTACGTTATCCTTAAGTTATTTCCGTTCTCATTAAAGGGTGATGCTAAAACATGCTTTAATTCTCTTGATCCTGGTTGTGTGCGTAGTCCCTAGGATATGATTTATTACTTCTCTGCTAAATATTTCCCCACTCATAAGAAACAAGCTGTCTTAAGGGAAACATATAATTTTGTGCAAATTGAAGAAGAGAGTCTCCCACAAGATTGGGGGAGGCTTCTCCGATTACTTAATGATTTGCCTGATCATCCTCTCAAGAAAAATGAAATACTTGATATGTTTTATAATGGACTAACCGATGCTTCCAAAGACTACCTGGATAGTTGTGCTGGTTGTGTTTTCAGGAAAGAACTGTTGATCAAGCTGAATTGCTATTGAATAATATGTTGACTAATGAAAATAATTGGACACTTCCTGAACCAACTCCTAAGACAACTCCGAAGAAAAGGGGTATTCTATTTCTCAGTCCAGAAGATATGCAAGAGGCAAAGAAATCTATGAAAGAAAAAGGTATTAAAGCTGAAGATGTTAAGAATTTACCACCTATTGAAGAGATACATGGTCTTGATAACCCGACACAGGTAGTAAAGGTAAATTCTCTCTGTAGATTTGATGAAGGTGATATTCCTCGTTATAAGTCTGCTAGCCAATGCTTAGATGAGTTTGATAATTTTATTGTTAAACAAGAAAACTTCAATGCTTATGTTAGTAGACAATTGAAACGCAATGCTTATATGATTGAACACTTGAGTGATTATATGTCTAGAGTTAAAGGTGAACTTAAACTTATTAGTAAACATGCTTCTATGGTTACCACTCAAGTAGAATAAGTACTTAAAACTCAGAAGGATTTGCTCAATGAATTAAATAATAAGAAAATGATAATGTTGTTAGAGTTGTGACTAGAGGGGGTAAAATGACTCAGGAACCTTTGTATCCCGAGGGCCATCCTAAGAGAATTGAGCAAGATTCTCATAGAACTAATATTGATGCACCTAGTTCTTCTAAAAGGAAGAAAAAGAAAAATGATAGGACTTTGCACCTGAGAATTCCAATGATATTTCTATTTCTGATGCTGAAACACAATATGGTAATGAACATGAACCTAGTGATAATGTTAATGATGATGTTCATGTTGATGCTCAACCTAGCAATAACAATGATGTAGAGATTGAACCTGCTATTGATATTGATAACCCACAATCAAAGAATCAACGTTATGATAAGAGAGACTTCGTTGCTAGGAAGCACGGTAAAGAAAGGGAACCATGGGTTCAGAAACCCATGCCTTTTCCTCCTAAACCATCCAAGAAAAAGGATGATGAAGATTTTGAGCGCTTTGTTGAAATGATTAGACCTATCTTTTTGCGTATGCGTTTGACTGATATGCTTAAAATAAACCCTTATGCTAAGTACATGAAAGATATTGTTACTAATAAAAGAAAGATACCGGAAGCTGAAATTTCCACCATGCTTGCTAGTTACACTTTTAAGGGTGGAATACCAAAGAAACTAGGAGATCCCGGAGTACCAACTATACCATGCTCCATTAAAACAAACTATGTTAAATCTGCTTTATGTGATCTTGGAGCCGGTGTTAGTGTTATGCCTCTCTCTTTATATCGTAGACTTGATTTGAATAAGTTTACACCTACTAAAATATCTTTACAAATGGCTGATAAATCAACTGCTATACCTGTCGGTATTTGTGAGGATGTGACTATTGTGGTTGCAAATGTTACTATTTTAATGGACTTTGTTATTCTTGATATTCCCGAGGACGATAGTATGTCGATTATCCTTGGAAGACCCTTCTTGAATACTGCAGGGGTTGTTATTGATTGCAACAAAGGCAATGTCACTTTTCATGTTAATGGTAATGAGCATACGGTACACTTTCCGAGGAAACAACCTCAAGTCCATAGTATCAATTCTATTAAAAAATTTTCAATGATTATTATAGGAGGTTTTGAATTTCCTCTTCCTACCGTCAAGAAGAAATATGATATTATTATTGTTGGGGGTGTGCATATCCCTGTTGAGGTAACCTAGTGTTATTCAAAAATTCTCCGGTTTCATGTGTTTCGGAATGGGTTTGTTAACAAGACTTGATCAACCTTGTTAGTGGATTCCTTTTGATGAGCATGAGATGGATGAAGTTAGAAAGCACAACCTTCTGTACCCTCTTTTTACTTTCTATTATTTATATTAAATAAAATAAAAATAGTATTTTTTGTCTGTTTTCTGAATTATCCTTGCAATAAAAAATACACCGAAAAAAAGTTCTCCAAATGCCCTGAAAATTTAATATGATTTTTTCTCAAACATTTAAGAATTGTTGGCACTGAGAACACATCAGGGGGGCCCACCGTGTGCCCACGAGGGTGGAGGGCGCACCCTACCCCCTTGGGCGCTCCCCCTGCCTCGTGGACCCCACGTTCCCCCCTCCACTTATTCTTGCACCCACACACTTCGTCTTCCTCCAGAAAAAATCATCCACCAGCTCAAACCCGTGTTTTAGCTCATCTTGCTGTCATATTTGATCTCCTTGCTCAAAGCTCCATTCACAAAACTGCTATGGGGGATTGTTCTTCGGTATGTGACTCCTCCAATGGTCCAATTAGTTTTTCTTCTAGTGCTTTATTTATTGCAATTTTTTGCTGCTTAGGTGACCCTGTTCTTGATCTTGCATGTCAAATTTATGTGGTCAAAAGTAGTTCTAATGCATGATATAGCCTCTAGACACTTGTAGGAGTAGTTGCTATCAATTTTGTTGAGTTTGGTTCACTTTTATTTTAAGGTACTAAAAATTTCAGAAATTTTCAAAAAAACATGAAGAGATTTTTGAGGGGCTCATTGAGCCGAAGCTCGAAGGATAAGCAAAGTGAAGAAAATAAGAAGCCCAAGTATAATCTCCCTCGCACTGCGGAGGTTCGCCCATGTGAATGGCCTTGTGATGAGTTCTTGAGAGAAGCCGGGATTTATGAAGATTTTTATTATTTGGCTGAGAATGCAAGCCTCACCAACTTCCTCCACGACCGGCGTGAACAGTATCTCCTACTCACCAATATTTTTGTGCAAAATTTTCATTTCCATGATAGGAGATCGTCACCTTCGGTGGAATTCTATTTATATGATGAGCATAAGGAGATGTCACTTTATGATTTTTGTCGGGTTTGTAGGATACCCTTTGAGGGCAGCATAGAGGAACCACATCGTAATGATGTGGAAGGATTCATTGATATGATTGCTGTAGGGGAAACGAGGAAGGTTTCCGATGCAAGAATTACTAGCATACATTTTCCTGTCCTACGTTACTTCGCAATATTTGCTAGTAGATGCTTAATTGGTCGCGGGAACTCTGGAAATCTTAGTGCCCCTGATATTATTATTTTGCGCCATGCTTTGTTTCGTGATACCACTTTTAGTTTAGGCGCTATTGTTGCTAAACGGTTAAATCTGAACCGTACAAAGGGTCCCGTCTTGGGAGGCATCTTCGCCTCGTGCCTTGCTGCACACTTTAACTTACCTATTAGGCATTATGAGAAAGAGAAAAAGTTGCAGCCTCATGTTTTTCTAGATTATAAGAGCATGTTAGCACATGATTTTATTGTTAATAATAAGAAGATGCTTAACTATAGACTGATATTTGATAAGAATTACTTTGAGACTATCACCTTGCCTGCTCCCTCTTTGTTTAACTTATTTTCAGGCACGTACCTTGTTTTGCCGGAGGCCGTTCATGCATACCGGAGCCTGACATCAGCTCCAGAGCCTAAGCCGGAGCCACCACTTGATCCTCACCGTCAGTCTGTTTATCAATGGGATCCGAAGGAGATCGCCAACGAGTGGCACCCTGAGGATCCTCCTCAGTACACTAGAGAGGACCATTTTGAGCCATGGCCATAGACCAACTTAGGCCAAAAGCCTAAGCTTGGGGGAGTATGTATTTCTCACCGACATTACATTCATGTTCACACACTCATGCCAGTCGGTGCTCATACTTTTTCATTGGATCATCCATGCTAGTTTATTTTCTTTTCTGGCATTCTTCTTATGTGTTTGAAAAACCTTAAGAAAAAAACAAAAAAAATACTTGTAGCTTTTAGCTAGTTTACTTTCCATGCTTGTAGTAGTAGTAATTAAAAAGAAAACCCAAAAAGATTTCTCGTTCTTCTTTTTCTTGTTGGGAGCTTTCCCATGTAAATAGTTTTGTTTCTCTTCTTTTTCTTTGGGAGTCGAGAGGAGAAGACCATAATGAAAATGTTAAGTGGCTCTCATATGCATTATTGTTGATCTAACAAAGAGCCCATATTACCTTGTCTTCTCCCATGTATTGAATGCTTGCAGATTCCAGCTTAGTCCAATGCACGTGCACTATTATTATTATCCACACCATTCGGCCATGCAAGTGAAAGGCAATAATGACGATATATGATGAACTGATTGAGATGAGAAAAGCTGGTATGAACTCGACCTCTCTTGCTTTTGTAAATATGATTAGTTCATCGTTCCTGATTCAACCTATTATGAATGAAACATGTTTTCAATGACAATTAGAGATTATAGTTTCCCATGCCATGCTTAATTTGCTAGGAGTTTATAATGTTTTACCTTGCGTGCCAACATGCTATTAAAATGGTGGTGATGTGGTATGATAGGGTGGTATCCTCCTTTGACGATTCGAGTGGCTTGACTTGGCACATGTTCACGCATGTAGTTGAAACAAAATCAACATAGCCTCCATGATATTTATGTTCATGGTGAATTATATCCTACTCATGCTTGCGTTCAGTGTTGATTAATTTTAATGCTTGTTGTCACTCTCTAGCTGGTCGCTTCCCAGTCTCTTTCTAGCCTTCACTTGTACTAAGCGGGAATACTGCTTGTGCATCCAACTCCATAAACCCCAAAAGTTATTTCATATGAGTCCACAATACCTTCCTATATGCGGTATCTACCTCTTTTCGAATTAAATTTGTATGAGCCAAACTCTAAACCTTCAAATAAAAATTCTGTTTTGTATGGTCGAATAGCTCATGTATCAACTAGGGTTGTTTGTATCTTCCATGCTAGGCGGGTTATTCTCAAGAGGAGTGGACTCCGCTCCTCACTCAGGAGAAAATGGCTGGTCATCGTGATGCCCAGTCCCATGCTCAAATCAAATCAAAATAAATGCAAACAAAACTCCCCCAGGATTGTTGTTAGTTGGAGGCACCCGTTGTTTCGGGCAAGCCATGGATTGATGCTTGTTGGTGGTGGGGGAGTATAAACTTTACCATTCTGCTTGGGAACCACCTATAATGTGTGTAACATGGAAGATATTGAGATCTCTCGGTTGTTATGTTGACAATGAAAGTATACTGCTCAAAATATTTCATCTCAATTTCAAAATCGAGCTCTGGCACCTCTACAAATCCCTGCTTCCCTCTGCGAAGGGCTTATCCATTTACCTTTATCTTGAATCATCATCCTCTTATTAAAAATCACTAGTTGGAGAGCACTGTTGTCATTTGCATGTATTATTATTAGTTTACATTGAGTATGACTGTGATTGGATCTCTTTTACCATGAATTACAATTTCCAGACAACCCTTGATCTTTAGGGGTGCTCTGCATTTATGTTTTGCGGTCTCAGAAAGGGCTAGCGAGATACCATATTGTTATATCATATTATGATTGTTTTGAGAAAGTGTTGTCATCCGAGATTTATTATTATTGCTCGCTAGTTGATTATGCCATTGATATGAGTAAACATGAGACCTAAATGTTATTGTGAATATGGTTAGTTCATAATCTTTGCAGAAAACTTGAATGTTGGCTTTACATATTTACAACAACAAGAGAAAATAGAGTTTGTAAAAGTTTTTCTTTATCACTTTCAGTTTATCAACTGAATTGCTTGAGGACAAGCAAAGGTTTAAGCTTGGGGGAGTTGATACGTCTCCATCGTATCTACTTTTCCAAACACTTTTGCCCTTGTTTTGGACTCTAACCTGCATGATTTCAATGGAACTAACCTGGACTGACGTTGTTTTCAGCAGAATTTCCATGGTGTTATTTTTGTGCCGATATAAAAGTTCTCGGAATGACCTGAAAATCAACGGAGAATATTTTTGGAATATATAAAAAATACTAGCGAAAGAATCAAGGCCAGGGGGCCCACACCCTGTCCACGAGGGTGGGGGCGCGCCTACCCCCTGGGCGCGCCCCCTACCTCGTGGGCCCCCTAATGCTCCACCGACCTCAACTCCAACTCCATATATTCACGTTAGGGGAGAAAAATTCAGAGAGAAGGATTCATCACGTTTTACGATACGAAGCCGCCGCCAAGCCCTAATCTCTCTTGGGAGGGCTGATCTGGAGTCCGTTCGGGGCTCCGGAGAGGGGAATCCGTCGCCATCGTCATCATCAACCTTCCTCCATCACCAATTTTATGATGCTCACCGCCATGCATGAGTAATTCCATCGTAGGATTGCTGGACAGTGATGGGTTGGATGAGATTTATCATGTAATCGAGTTAGTTTTGTTAGGGTTTGATCCCTAGTATCCATTATGTTCTGAGATTGATGTTGCTATGACTTTGCTATGCTTAATGCTTGTCACTAGGGCCCGAGTGCCATGATTTCAGATCTGAACCTATTATGTTTTCATGAATATATGTGAGTTCTTGATCCTATCTTGCAAGTCTATAGTCACCTATTATGTGTTATGATCCGTTAACCCCGAAGTGACAATAATCGGGATACTTACCGGTGATGACCGTAGTTTGAGGAGTTCATGTATTCACTAAGTGTTAATTCTTTGGTCTGGTACTCTATTAAAAGGAGGCCTTAATATCCCTTAGTTTCCAATAGGACCCCGCTGCCACGGGAGGGCAGGATAAAAGATGTGATGCAAGTTCTTTTCCATAAGCACGTATGACTATATTCGGAATACATGCCTACTTCACATTGATGAACTGGAGCTAGTTCTGTGTCACCCTATGTTATAACTATTGCATGAGGAATCGCATCCGACATAATTATCCATCACTGATCCATTGACTACGAGCTTTTCACATATTGATCTTTGCTTAGTTACTTTTCCGTTGCCACTGTTACAATTACTACAAAACTGCTACTGTTACTTTTGCTACCGTTACCGCTACTATCATATTACTTTGCTACTAAATACTTTGCTGCAGATATTAAGTCATCTAGGTGTGGTTGAATTGACAACTCAGATGCTAATACTTGAGAATATTCTTTGGCTCCCCTTGTGTCGAATCGATAAATTGTTGGGGAACGTAGCAATAATTCAAAATTTTCCTACGTGTCACCAAGATCAATCTATGGAGTCATCTAGCAACGAGGGAGGAGTGGATCTACATACCCTTGTAGATCGCGCGCGGAAGCGTTCAAGAGAACGGGGTTGATGGAGTCGTACTTGTCGTGATCCAAATCACCGATGATCCTAGCGCCGAACGGACGTGTCTTCATGAAGTTGTCTCGCCAACTATTACTTCTACTTCTACAGCTAACGGTTAGCAATAAAGTAAAGTAATTACATGACGTTTATGTTGACACGCAGGTCATAAATAAATAAAGACAACTCCTATGGCTCCTGCCGGTTGTCATACTCATCGACATGCAAGCCATGATTCCTATTACAAGAACATGATCAATCTCATACATCACATATCATTCATCACATTCTTCTTGGCCATATCACATCACATAGCATACCCTGCAAAAACAAGTTAGACGTCCTCTAATTGTTGTTTGCATGTTTTACGTGGCTGCTATGGGTTTCTAGCAAGAACGTTTCTTACCTACGCAAAAACCACAACGTGATATGCCAATTGCTATTTACCCTTCATAAGGACCCTTTTCATCGAATCCGATCCGACTAAAGTGGGAGAGACAGACACCCGCCAGCCACCTTATGCAACTAGTGCATGTTAGTCGGTGGAACTAGTCTCACGTAAGCGTACGTGTAAGGTTGGTCCGGGCCGCTTCATCCCACAATGCCGCCGAATCAAGATTGGACTCGTAACGGTAAGCATATTGAACAAAATCAACACCCACAACTACTTTGTGTTCTACTCGTGCATAGTAACTACGCATAGACCTAGCTCGTGATGCCACTGTTGGGGAACGTAGCAATAATTCAAAATTTTCCTACGTGTCACCAAGATCAATCTATGGAGTCATCTAGCAACGAGGGAGGAGTGGATCTACATACCCTTGTAGATCGCGCGCGGAAGCGTTCAAGAGAACGGGGTTGATGGAGTCGTACTCGTCGTGATCCAAATCACCGATGATCCTAGTGCCGAACGGACGGCACCTCCGCGTTCAACACACGTATGGAGCAGCGATGTCTCCTCCTTCTTGATCCAGCAAGGGGGGGGAGGAGAGGTTGATGGAGATCCAGCAGCACGACGGTGTGGTGGTGGAAGTAGCGGGATTCCAACAGGGCTTCGCCAAGCGCTGCGGGAGGATGGAGATGTGTCATGGGAGGGAGAGGGAGGCGCCAGGGCTTAGGTGTGGCTGCCCTCCCTCCCCCCCCCACTATATATAGGGCCAAGGGAGAGAGGGGGGGGGGCGCAGCCTTGGCCCTTCCTCCAAGGAAGGGTGCGGCCAGGGAGGAGTCCATCCTCCCCAAGGCACCTAGGAGGTGCCTTCCCCCTTTAGGACTCTTCCTTTCCCTTATCTCTTGGCGCATGGGCCTCTTGGGGCTGGTGTCCTTGGCCCATATAGGCCAAGGCACACACCCCTACAGCCCATGTGGCCCCCGGGGCAGGTGGACCCCCTTGGTGGAACCCCGGACCCCTTTCGGCACTCCCGGTACAATACCGATAATGCGCGAAACTTTTCCGGCGACCAAAACAAGACTTCCCATATATAAATCTTTACCTCCGGACCATTCCGGAACTCCTCGTGACGTCCGGGATCTCATCCGGGACTCCGAACTACTTTCGGGTTACTGCATACTAATATCTCTATAACCCTAGCGTCACCGAACCTTAAGTGTGTAGACCCTATGGGTTCGGAAACCATGCAGACATGACCGAGACGTTCTCCGGTCAATAACAAACAGCGGGATCTGGATACCCATATTGGTTCCCACATGTTCCACAATGATCTCATCGGATGAACCACGATGTCGAGGATTTGATCAATCCCGTATTCAATTCCCTTTGTCTAGCGGTATTGTACTTGCCCGAGATTCGATTGTCGGTATCCGATACCTTGTTCAATCTCGTTACCGGCAAGTCTCTTTACTCGTTCCGTAACACATCATCCCGTGATCAACTCCTTGATCACATTGTGCACATTATGATGATATCCTACCGAGTGGGCCCAGAGATACCTCTCCGTTTACACGGAGTGACAAATCCCAGTCTCGATTCGTGCCAACCCAACAGACACTTTCGGAGATACCTGTAGTGTACCTTTATAGCCACCCAGTTACATTGTGACGTTTGGCACACCCAAAGAACTCCTACGGTATCCGGGAGTTGCACAATCTCATGGTCTAAGGAAACGATACTTGACATTAGAAAAAGCTTTAGCATACGAACTACATGATCTTGTGCTAGGCTTAGGATTGGGTCTTGTCCATCACATCATTCTCCTAATGATGTGATCCCGTTATCAACGACATCCAATGTCCATGGCCAGGAAACCGTAACCATCTATTGATCAACGAGCTAGTCAACTAGAGGCTTACTAGGGACATGGTGTTGTCTATGTATCCACACATGTATCTAAGTTTCCTATCAATACAATTATAGCATGGATAATAAACGATTATCATGAACAAGGAAATATAATAATAATAACTAATTTATTATTGCCTCTAGGGCATATTTCCAACATAAATTTGGGTTGAATACTCTACCCCCGAAAACTGTTACGATCCCCTATACTTGTGGGTTATCAGTCTTCGAAGAGGAAGGCAGATGACAATACGGCCGCGCCTTCATCAAAGAGGTATGGACTCGAATATACCCCCTAGCAGTCACACCGAACTGTGCCATTGTCCGCTGCGTTTTATCAGGAAAAGCGTTCACCGGACTATGTCCGGTGATCCTGCCAGTCGTGCCTCCACCAATCAGGTTCCAGATCCTGCCTCTGGGGTGGGGGCTGATATGGGAGGGACGCCGGATCGCCCTCCTTCAGAGGATTCGGATGATGTGTCCGTCACCAACTCTGAAGTAGAGAGCGCCATGAATCATCGGCGAGGGAGGGCCGCTCTTTGCGACCCCAGCTTTACCGAAGAGGCGTTCAATGCCTTTAGCTCGGCTGATGCATACATCCGAGCTGCTCGGGATGGGTTTGCCAGAGCCACTGACCAGTATTCGAAAGATATGCGGGTAAGTATGCATTGTATAAATCTGGTAACTATATACAAGTAGCCCCCGAGACTTGAAGCAGTTGAAACGACTAATTTAAGGATCATTTTATAAACAGGCACTCGCAGAGAAGAACAACATGCTATCTCAGGAGCTGGAACAGTGTCGGACCCAGCTAACTGCTGTTACCGCCGAACTGGGGAGGTCCAAGGAAGCACCGAAGGGTAAGGTTCCCTTTTATCCGGAAAATGGAATCATGTGCCAGTCGTGTTTATATGAAGAAATATTGTTGCATTATACGATGACAGGCTCGTTGGCTGAGATGGAAGAGAAACTAAAGGCCGTACAAGTGGAGAAGGAACAAGCCGAAAGGCAAGAGGCCCTGGTCATCGTGTACTAACACGGACCAGGGACGAAAAGAACAAGCTGCATGATGCCAATACCCAGCTCGACAAAGAGCTGAAGGATGTGCGCGCCCAACTAGCGGACGCTGTAAAGGAGAACAAAAAGCTGTGAGGCGGCATATTCAGTATGCCTTTCAACTTTATTGTTGTACAGTTCGCTAGGGCGGCTTCTGATAAGTTTATCCCTGTAGGTATTTTGACTGGGCGGCCCGAAGAAGAGGCATCCAACTTCCAAGGCGATCTATTACAAGAGCTGTCCGAAGTGTATGAGCGAGCTTGGAAAGCGATGCCGAGCGTTGCCAAGGTTTTATGGCCATCCGCATCCCCTCCAGGAAGTATGGATGAGCTTGTGAAGCTGTTCAAGGGAGCTCGGCGCCGCTTCAGATTATGGAAGATATCTGCTTGCCAAGAAGGCACACGAGAGGCCTGGGCCATGGTGAAAACACGGTATACCGGACTTGATCCGGATCATATGGCCGGGTCGGACCTCGGGGGTCAGATGGACAAGAGATTTCGGTGAGATTAGTATATGACCAAGTAAAGATAGCCGCAAAGTTTTCCCAACAGGACTGTAAGCTAGACAACCTGTTAGATGGTATAGAGGAAGAAGTTTTTGAGCCCAAGTGACTATGTACTTCAATCGACAATTTTGTCCCCTAGCCAAATTGTAAAACAATTGTCATGGCAAACCTTTTCGCTTCAACCTCCGGACCCGAAGGCGCGGAGTGTTTCCGAATACCGGACCGGCAATAAATACCGGGGCATGCGTGGGAACCAGGCGTAGGGGTCATAATTGCTTGAACAGACAAGTTGTATTTGGCTAGCTATGTTATATCACTTATTGATTGTAAGAAAAATCTTCCAGAGAGAATAGTTCCATTAGGGGTTCCTTTCCCTGGGTGAACATGCATTAGTAAGCATGCCCGAACTATGATTCGAAAAATCACAGTATACATAATATCTTGGGATTCATAGTGTAACGAGGGTAAAATGTCTTTAGTCCGCTGACCGATTATTCCCTTAAGAATGCTAGCTTTCGGCTTCACCCAGTCTAAAGTACAAGTCCGGATGACCCGGCTGTAACAATCACAGAGGTGCTCCCTTTATGCCCTAGCCGAACTAACGGGAACGTAGGTCATAAGCACAGGTGCCAGGCAACCCAGCTTGGCAAAAACTTAAGTCATAAAGGTGCATATCATGGCGAAGAAAAGGTATATATATGAGAAAAGGACATATATGCGGCGAGCTTGATGCTCGGAAAAATGATAATAAGCTTCTGTAAAAGAAGCCCTCAGGTGTTATGGGTGTGTACATTGAAGGATGTGTACCTCATTAGTGTGCGGTATAGCCGTACACGAGCTATAAAGCTAAAGAAAAACATGTAAAGAGAGAGAAAATGGAAAGAGCAGAAAAATAAAACGAACAATGAGTTTGGCTCTAGGCGTAGAATCTTCGGAGTCTGGCGGCATTCCACGGGTTCGGGTCTAAGCAATTGTCTGATGCGTCACGCAGATGGTACGCACCTCCAGTGAGAACTTCATCTATAATGAAGGGACCTTCCTACTTGGGCTTGAGTTTGTCCTTTTCTTTTCTGGCAAGCGTAGAACGAGTTCACCAACATTATAGGTCTTCGCCCGCACCTCCCTGCTTTGGTATCTACGAGCTTGTTGTTGATAGAATGCGGAACGGGCTTTTGCAACATCGCGCTCCTCCTCCAGGGCATCTAGAATGTCCTACCGATCTAGCTTGACTTCTCTCTCTTCATACATGCGCACTCGAGGTGAATCATGAATAATGTCGCAGGGCAAAACGGCCTCCGCGCCGTACACCATGAAAAATCGTACTAGTCTGGGCTTAATGCCGCTCATGATAAGACCATTAGCTCATTCGACTTGACCGTTTGTTTGGGGGTGATAGACGGAGGCATAATCGAGCTTGATGCCCAGGTTAGCACACCATTTTTTTCACTTCGTCGGCTGTAAAATTGGAGCCGTTATCGGTGATGATGCTGTGTGGGACACCATAACGGTGTACGATGTCGGATATAAAGTCTATCACTGGTCCGGCTTCGGTCATTTTAACTGGCTTGGCCTCTATCCACTTAGTGAATTTATCTACCATGACCAATAGATATTTTTTCTTATGGCTTCCCCCTTTGAGGGGTCCGACCATATCAAGCCCCCAGACCACGAAAGGCCAAGTAATGGGGATTGTCTGTAAGGCGGTAGGTGGCATATGGCTTTGATTGGTGAAAAGCTGGCATCCCACACAATGTTGGACAAGGTCCTATGCATCTGCTCGGGCTTCGGCCAGAAGAAACCGGTACGGAAGGCCTTGCTTACAAGGACCCGGGCTGCAGCGTGGTGACCACCAAGACCAGCATGGATTTCGGCCAGGAGCTTCCGTCCTTCTTCTTCGGAGATACATCTTTGAAGTATTTCGGTAGCACTCTTCTTGTAGAGCTCTCCTTCATGAACCTTGTAGGCTTTCGAGCGCCGAATGATGCATCGAGCCTCATTCTAGTCCTCAAGGAGCTCTCGCCTATTAAGGTAGGCCAAGAAGGGCTCGGTCCATGGGGCAATTACTGCCATTATTAGGTGGGCCGATGGTGTTGTTTCGGTGGCTGAGCCTCCGATGATATCGGAATTGTGTTCGGATTCTTGGGGTATAACCGGATCCGGACTAGGGTTGCCGCTCTCATCCTGCCACACCACGGATGGCTTGAAGAGCCTTTCCAAAAAGATGTTAGGCGGGACAGGGTCACGCTTGGCGCCCATGCGAGCAAGGACATCCGCTGCTTGATTACTTTCTCGAGCCACATGATGAAACTCGAGTCCCTCGAACCTGGCTGATATTTTGAGTACGGCTTTATGATAGGCCGCCATCTTCGGATCTTTAGCATCGAAGTCCCCGTTTATTTGGGATATTGTGAGGTTTGAATCCCCGCGCACCTCCAGGCGTTGTATGCCCATAGAGACAGTCATCCGAAGACCGTGCAATAAGGTCTCGTATTCGGCTGCATTATTGGAGTCTGTGTATAATATTTGGAGTACATACAGGACTGTGTCTCCTGTGGGGGACGTTAAGACAACGCCTGCTCCTAAACCAACCAACATTTTAGAGCCATCGAAGTGCATGACCCAGTTGGAATATGTACCGTACTCTTTAGGAAGTTCGGCTTCTGTCCATTCGATGACGAATTGAGCCAATACTTGGGATTTAATGGCTTGGTGTGGTTTGTATGTGATATCGAATGGCAAGAGCTCAATGGCACACTTGCCAATCCTGCTTGTAGCATCGCGGTTGTTTATTATGTCATTGAGTGGTACTTCGTAAGCCACCGTGATTGAGCACTCTTGGAAGTAGTGGCGTAGCTTCTAGGGTGCCATGAAGACCGCATATGCTATCTTTTGGTAATGGAGGTACCTGGATTTGCATGGTGTGAGACGGTGGATACATAGTATAAGGGTTTCTGAAGTGGAAATTTATGTCCGTCCTCCTCTCCTTCGATGACGAGCACCGCACTCACCACCTGGTGTGTTGCAGAGATGTATAATAACATGTGTTCGCCGACGTTCAGCGCGGCCGAGATTGGGTTGCTTGCTAGAAGAGCTTTTATTATTTCCCAGCCGTCTGTTGCCGCGTCCATCCACTCGAAGTGGTCGGTGCGTCGGAGTAGGCGGTATAGTGGCAATGCTTTTTCTCCTAATCTGGAGATAAAACGGCTTAAAGCTGCTGCGCATCCGGCTAGTTTTTGGACCTGTTTAAGGTCTGTTGGTGTAGCCAATTGTGACAAAGCTCGGATTTTGGCTGGGTTGCCTCAATTCCTCTATTGGAAACGATGAAGCCCAACAGCTTTCCGGCGGGAACGCGGAAGACGCACTTTTCCGGATTGAGCCTGATGTCATATGCACGGAGGTTGTCGAATGTGAGACTGATACATCTCCGTCGTATCTATAAATTTTGATTATTCCATGCCAATATTATACAACTTTCATATACTTTTGGCAACTTTTTATACTATTTTTGGGACTAACATATTGATCGAGTGCCCAGTGCCAGTTCCTGTTTGTTGCATGTTTTTTGTTTCGCAGAAAATCCATATCAAATGGAGTCCAAACGGGATAAAAACTGACGGAGATTTTTTTGGAATATATGTGATTTTTGGGAAGAAGAATCAATGCAAGACGATGCCCGAGGGGGCCACGAGGCAGGGGGCACGCCCTCGTGGCCACCCCGTAAGGCGGTTGGTGCCCTTCTTTCGCCGCAAGAAAGCCAATATCTGGATAAAAATCGTGTCCAAAATTCTTCCCAATCGGAGTTACGGATCTCCAGGAATTTAAGAAATGGTGAAAGGGTAGAATCAGCCAACGCAGAAACAGAGAGAGACAGAGAGACAGATCCAATCTCGGAGGGGCTTTTGCCCCTCCCATGCCATGGAGACCAAGGACCAGAGGGGAAACCCTTCTCCCATCTAGGGAGAAGGTCAAGGAAGAAGAAGAAGAAGAAGGGGGGCTCTCTCTCCCTCTCTCCTGGTGGCGCCGGAACGCCGTCGGGGCCATCATCATCACCGCAATCTACACCAACAACTTCATCGCCATCATCACCAACTCTTCCCCCCTCTATGCAGCGGTGTAACCCCTCTTTTACCTGCTGTAATATCTACTTAAACATGTTGCTCAACGCTATATATTATTTCCCAATGATGTATGGCTATCCTATGATGTTTGAGTAGATCCGTTTTGTCCTATGGGTTAATTGATGATCGCGATTGGTTTGAGTTGCATGTTTTACTATTGGTTCTGTCCTATGGTGCTCTCCGTGTCACGCAAGCGTGAGGGATCCCCGCTATAGTGTTTGCAATATGTTCATGATTTGCTTATGGTGGGTGGCGTGAGTGATAGAAGCACAGACTCGAGTAAGTAGGTTGTTTGCATATGGGAATAAAGAGGACTTGATACTTAATGCTATGGTTGGGTTTTACCTTAATGATCTTTAGTAGTTGCGGATGCTTGCTAGAGTTCCGATCATAAGTGCATATGATCCAAGAAGAGAAAGTATGTTAGCTTATGCCTCTCCCTCAAATAAAATATCATAATGATTACCGGTCTAGTTATCGATTGCCTAGGGACAAATAACTTTCTTGTGTGACAACAAGCTCTCTACAAAAACTAACTTAGTTATTTGTTTATCTAAACAGCCCCTAGCTTTTATTTACATGCTCTTTATTATCTTGCAAACCTAGCCTACAATACCTACAAAGTACTTCTAGTTTCATACTTGTTCTAGGTAAGGCAAATGTTAAGTGTGCGTAGAGTTGTATCGGTGGTCGATAGAACTTGAGGGAATATTTATTCTACCTTTAGCTCCTCGTTGGGTTCGACACTCTTACTTATCGAAAGAGGCTACAATTGATCCCCTATACTTGTGGGTTATCAGAGACGCGGGTCGTCTACTAGTGACTCGACGTGCTTAGTTTGGATGACGACATCATCCACATATGCTTCGACCATTTTGCCAATTTGTTTCTCCAGGCACGTTTGAATCATGTGTTGGTAGGTGGCGCCGGCATTTTTTAGCCGGAAGGGCATAGTGTTGAAGCAGAAAGGCCCGTATGGGGTAATGAATGCTGTTGCGGCTTGATCAGATTCCTTCATTTTGATTTGATGGTATCCGGAGTATGTGTCGAGGAAACACAGTGAGTCGTGTCCTGCGGTAGCATCAATGATCTAATCGATGCGGGGAAGGGGGAAGGGATCCTTAGGGCAAGCCTTGTTGAGGTCTTTGAAATCGACGCATAGGCGCCAGGATTTATCCTTCTTTGGTACCATCACCAGGTTTGCTAGCCAGTCCAGATGTTTTATTTCTCTGATAAACCCGGCCTCAATTAACTTGGCTAGTTCCTCCCCCATAGCTTGTCGTTTGGGTTCGGAAAAGCGCCGCAGTGCTTGCTTGACCGGCTTGTATCCCTTCAATATATTGAGGCTGTGTTCGGCCAACCTGCATGGGATTCCTGGCATGTCAGAAGGGTGCCAGGCGAATATGTCCCAGTTCTCGCGCAGGAACGCGCGTAATGCTACGTCGACTGTAGGGTCCAGCTGTGCCCCGACGGAGGCAGTCTTCTTGGGGTCCGTTGGGTGAACTTGAAATTTGACTATTTCGTCTGCTGGTTTGAAGGAGGTGGATTTGGGGCGCTTACCGATGATTACGTCGTATCTATCCACCGTGGAGCGTACTGCGGTCAATTCTTCGGCCGCAAGGGCCTCGGATAGTGCCTCGAGGGCCAGATATGCGGTTTTTGTTATCAACACGGAGTGCTATGTTCGGATCACTGGCGAGAGTGATAATACCGTTGGGCTCAGGCATCTTGAGCTTCATATACCCGTAATGAGGTATGGCTTGAAAGCGCGTGAATGCGTCCCGCCCTAACAAGGCATGATATCCGCTGTTGAAAGGGGCCACTTGGAAGGTTAACTCTTCGGACCGATAGTTCTCCGGCGTGCCGAATACCACGTAGAGCTTAATTTTTCCCGCGCATCTTGCTTCCCGACTAGGAATGATTCCTCGAAAGGCCGTATCACTTTGCTCGATGCGGCTTCTGTCTATTTGCATTTTACTGAGTGTGTCCTTGTAAATGAGGTTCAATCCGCTGCCCCCGTCCATGAGCACTTTAGTGAGTCGAAAGCCATCCACAATTGGGTTGAGGACTAAGGCGGCCGTGTAAGTGCTAGTGATCGACTAGAGGGGGGGTGAATAGGTGATTTTTATAGAAGTCTTCAAAACATGGAAGTTTCGAAGACAAACGATAGAAACAAACCTATTACCATGCAGTAGAAGGTAGACTACACTAAGCAAGCCATAGTCAAGTATTCAATGAGATGAAAAGCATAAAGACTAATAGCAGCTAGGCAGTATAGATCAGGATGGAAGATAGTATGAAGCCAATCAGAACAGCAGTCACACAGTGAAGACAAATAGATAATGCAGACAGGCAATGACTTCGCAAGGACCAATCTAAAAGTGAAGAGATGGGAAGGATGGAACCAGTGGCTTGTTGAAGACAATGATTTGTTGGACCAGTTCCAGTTGCTGTGACAACTGTACGTCTGGTTAGGGAGGCTGAGATTCAACTCAGAAGACCACGTCTTCACCTTACTCCCCTTGAGCTAAAGATACCCAGTCCTCGCCCAATCACTCTAGTAAGTCTTCAAGGTAGACTTCCAAACCTTCACAGACTTTGTTCACCGGCGATCCACAATGACTCTTGGATGCTCAGAACGCGACGCCTAACCGGCTGGAGGATTCACAGTCCTCAAGTGTAATAAGTCTTCAGACCACACAGGCAGGAAGACTTCAGTGATGCCTAACACTCTTTGGCTCTGGGTGTTTAGGGCTTTGTCCTCGCAAGGAATTCTCTCTCAAAAGCTTCGAGGTGGGTTGCTCTCAAATGACAAAAGCCATATACTAACTCTGAACAGCCAACTGTTTATGGTTGTAGGGGGTGGGCTATTTATAGCCACTAGGCAACCCGACCTGATTTGTCCGAAATGACCCTGGGTCACTAAGGAACTGACACGTGTTCCAACGGTCAGATTTCAAACACACACGGCAACTTTACTTGGGCTACAAGCAAAGCTGACTTATCCAGCTCTGGATAAGATTTGCTCTCATTGTCTTCGCTCGAAGACATATGATTTTGGTTAAGGATCACTTCAGTCATTCTGACCGGTTCACTTGGACCCCACTTAATAGTACGGTGGTTCCTATGGCTCAAAAAAGAAGAAAAAGAACGACGATACAACTAAGTCTTCGCGCTCCATAGTCTTCACGCGATGTCTTCTCTTATCATAGTCTTCAATGTGAATGTCTTCACATACCACCTTTGACTTCAATGTCTTCATACATTTTAGGGGTCATCTCTGTAGGAAAACCGAATCAATGAGGGACTTCTACCTGTGTTATCCTGCAATTCTCACAAACACATTAGTCCCTCAACCAGGTTTGTCGTCAATTCTCCAAAACCAACTAGGGGTGGCACTAGATGCACTTACAATCTCTCCATTTTTGGTGATTGATGACAAACTGGTTGAAATTTTCAATGGGGAATAAAATATGTGAAATTGTAACGGATAATGTATTGTCTTCATAAGTGGCAAAGGCTCCCCTGAAGATGTGCATATAAGTAATTTGCTTTTGGAATGCAAATGCACATGGCAGGTTATACTTGTGGAGATCCTCTTCAACTTATGATGATAATTCATCATGCATGATTTGAGATAACAAAGATAATGACATGCATAATGAAAAATGGACGTCTGCAAAATGACCTAAGTGCGGAAGTTATCGTCGCACATGCGGAATTTATCATCGCATCACAGAATAACAAATAAGTAGCAGACGACCATCGAGTTTAGGTGTTACAACTCAAGGAACCAAATGTATCGAAAAGCGAGAGTTGTAAGCACTTGGCAAAAGTAGCAAAAAGTAAAGTAACCACCCATATGGACCTGCTTGAATACTATAAACTCATATGCTTCTCCCCCTTTTGTCAGTAAGGACCAAAAAGGTTTGAAGCCAGAGAGCGCCTACTCGTTCCCATGAGGTGCAGGCGAGGAAGCAGGGTCGTCGTTGAGGTCCAGTGGTGCAAAAGAACTTGGTGCAGTGTCGACACGCGCTGAAGTTGGAGGAGGTGAAGTTGCATCATCTTGGTCATCGATGACTCTGGCATTTACTGTCGCAGCCGAGGACGAATAGTCAGAGTCTTCAAGTGAGGGAGTTCGATGCAAGTGAGCATTCCTTGGAGGAGTTGAATCAAACTTAAATCTTTCGGTGAAGCCATCGTCCTACAGATCAGCTTCAACACTAAGCAATGTCAAACTCTTTCATGACCTCCGACAGGTTTCATGAGTAACGAAGGCATTCTTGGTGGCAAGATTGCAAATGCGATTGACATCCACCAAGAGGCTTTGCATCTGACGCTTAAGCCAGTTGTGATGCTTGTCCTGTTTCTGGTGTAGCGCGACGAGAAGCTCTCGGTCATTGAGAACACGAGATCGCCTCCGAGGCCTTTGGGCAATGGTGCTTTCAGTGGCGTCAGTTTGAGCGCGAGGGGCATGTGTGTTGCCAGCCAAGGTATAAACACGAGAGACTGCCTGAACTCCTTCAATGGGCTGGGTGAAGCTTTGACGATTAGCATTGTGAAGATAAATGGGATCCTTAGCAGGCTCTGGGTAAATAGCTTCAACAGACAGATCAACCTCTGGCAAGAATACAAGATGATTGCATGCAAACGGCTGATAGTTGAAGGCAGAGTGAAGCTTGATAGGACGCATGACCCATGGAGCATAGAACTTCAAGCCAAAAATGTCGGAGCCAGATGCAGCTAATTGTCTGATGAAAAAGTCTTGAGCATTGAAGCTGATGCCATTGAAGATGTAGAAAACCAAAGTCTTCATTGCTCCTTCAAGCTTCGCTGCAGATGAATGTCCTTTGACAGGCCAGAGTTTTTCTGAGGATATGATAAATGGTGCGAGGCAGATACTCTATGTCTTCAACAAAGAATTCAGATGGGTAGTCAGCGTCATGAGGCAAAGGCTTCATCATGCTCAACATTTGGATCATGTTGGGTTCTGGCTTCTGAAAAATGCTCTCCAAAGCATTCTGGTGTTGTTGACAACATGGTTCATAGTATTCACCAGGAGTGGGCAGGCCTGTGAGCTCAATGATATCAAGAGCTTTGGCTTCATGATGGACATTGCCTGTCATCCACTCAAGGACCCAAGTCTTTGGATCCCTGTTGTAGCCTCGAATGTGAAGAGTTGCATAGAACTGTAGCAGAAGCTCTTCATTCCAGTGTTCCTTGTCTGTGACAAACTGTAGGAGTCCAGCGTCTCTGAAGCAATCCAACGCCTCTTCTAGACAGGGCAGGCCAGCTATAGCTTCAGTGTCGAGACGCATATGTGGAAATATGCGCCCTTGATTGTATAAGACGCAAGAATAGTAGCTGCGCTGCTGATAGCTCCAGAACCGATCCGATGAAATGCGAGGTTTGGTGTAAGGGTTCTTGGCGCTGTTGAAGAAGGTGTTATGTGCCACGAAGCCATTCACATTGAAGACCCCAGGTGAAGTTGCAGTGCCTGGGAATCTTGGAAGTCTTGGCTTGGGCTTCTGGACTTGAGGTCTGTGCTCGACATGATAGTCAAATTGTGGACCTGCAGTAGGTGGAGGAACCAGAATGGGCCATCGGACCATAACAGGCTGACCACGATCAAATGCCAGCTCAATTGTATGAGGTCTTGGAGGGGGTACAGGAGCATTGGCATTGTCGTTGACATGGGCTTCAGGGGCCACATTGGCTTCAGGTGCTTCAGTATTGGCTTCGGGCGCTGCAGTGGCTTCAGGTGCATGCACTTCTGGCACCACATGAGCTTCAGGCACCACATTAGCTTCAGCCATGACAATGTCATTGGCTTCAATGTTGATGTTGGTGGCCGCCTCAGGATTGTTAACCTCCACTTCAGGAGCTAGAGGGCCGGACACATTCTCCTCGAGAACAATATCTTGGTGGGACGGGGGTGTAGCAACTCTTTCTACTTCAACTCTTGGTTCTTCTCCTTCATCGGCTGATGCAGCCGGAATATCTTCAGTCGTTTTGGCTTCAGACTCAGAAACATGCACAGTGGAAGGGACTTGGGGCCTTGGTCCTTTGCGAAGCCTGCATAATGCTGGCGACGCTTGTGGAGATCGAGTTGGCTGGGCCTCAAAGTCATTGTCATCTTGCACGGGTGAGGTGACTTGTGGTTGGGGAGAACTTGGGGTGTCTTGTTGCTGTGGGTGATCAGCCCACGATGCATCCTGAGCAGTTGGCGTCAGAGGAAGACCAATGCTGATGAGTTTGTTGTGCATGAGCACAGGCGATGATACCAAATTGTGCTCGATCTGAGGAAGGACTTCATCATCTTCAACATTGTCATGAGGACCAATGTCTTCAGCTGCGGTGGGGTCAACAGCTGGATTGTCTTCAGCTTCAGGAGCCTCTGTGGAAGCAGGCTCATGAACTATCACTTGGCGCTCTTGATGTTCAGATGCAGGATGAGCCACTGAGATTGGCTCGACATCAAGGGGCTCTGTGGGAGCAGCCCGGTCTCTCTTCTTGGTTTTCCGTTTCTTGGTTGGGGGAGCATCATTAGTGGTGGCCTTGGTCTTGCATTTTCTTACTTCGGCTTCAGCTGCCCTTGTTTTCTTGAGTTCTGAAACCACTATGGGGACCTTAGGCTTCGAGCCTGTCATACTGGCCGGGAAGACAATTTGATGTATTTCCTACCTTGGTGCTTCGGGTTCTGCCACAGTTGGCTTCTTCTTCTTCTTGGCCGCCATTCGGGGGTCGATGCCTGGTCACCCCAAAGCCTTTGCGCTTTTCAGCTTCATTGTATCCCTGAACACATTTAGCAGCAAGATCCTTCATGCGCTCACAAGAACCTTTGGCTTCTTCCTGTTTCGTGCGGAATGCTACCTTGAGCTCATGCATCATGACCTGGAAGTTCTGAATGTCTTCAACATTGAGCTTGGCCATATGCTTCTTGAACTGAGCCTTTTCATAATCTATCTTATGCTTCAGCTCAACAATTTTCTGAGCTAGAGCCAGCTCAGCAACAATGGCTCTGTGGAAGGCGACGCTGAGGCCAATGGGAAGCTGAAGATCATCAAAGCTGACATTTGGGTTGTCAAACCACTCATCAATGAACTTGTTTAAGATTTCCACATCAAAGAGAGGAAGGTCATTGAAGATTTCTGCCTCTTGCTTTCTCTTGATGAACTGCTCAAGAGCGTCATCGCCAAGATCGTCGTCGCTGGACAGATCAATGGCGTCATTCTCGTTGCGCAGAACAGCAGCAGGGGTCAGTGCTTGGCTAGTGGGTTGCATGGGCATCTTCACTTTGGTGGGCTTGGAGATGCGTGAGAGATCTTTAGACTACACACTTGCTTCAGGAGGTGCAGTGGCCAGACGCTTCACCCATGAAACCTTTGGTGCAGGGGAAGGCTTCGAAGCTTTAGGTTTCTTCAGCTTCTTTGGCTTCGGTGGTGCAGGCGCTTCGTCAGAATCAGCGTCGTCTGCAGGTTCATCCACGGCTGTCCCTTGAACCATAATATGAGAGATGAGACCATCTAGGTTGTAGAAGGGCCCAACAAGATTGGGTTCAGCTTCACGAGTGCCATCGGCATGAGGAGCAGAGGGACCTGGATTGAAGTCTAATCCCCACGACTTCTTGTTTTCTTTGGCTGAGTTCTTGGCAAACTGGAAGTTGCGCTTGAACAGATTATCGCCACGGCACCATAGTAATGAAGATGGGTCTGCATCTGCAGGCTGTGGTCCACGGACCATGCAAGGATAGAATCCTTGTTCAATGGCTTCAGCTCTGGACCTGGGTTGAAGGTTTTTGTACAAGATGTCTCCCCAGGGTCGCTTGATGGATTTCTTCTCAGCATATTCCTGCGTCACGAACCTGTACTTGAACCATTGCTCGGTCCAGTATCTTCGAATCCATTGGATTCGTGTCTTGCGCTGACCATAGCTTTCTTCGGGGTCAGTTTTGTACAGTTCATAAAGATCTTCGGGTAGGTCCGTTGATGTACCCCCAAGGCGTTGTCTGCCGCCCTTCCTTGCAAATTTCTCTTTTGCCATGAAGTTCAGACTAAAAGGCTTCAACACTAGTCAGACAAGAACTGGCTTTAGGAGAATTTATATGATGCTGTAAGAACTCTGCAAATGAATGCAGACTATGAGAGCCAAGGGATTCTCCCACGGACATGTACCTGTGACAGCATTAAAGGTGTGAGGGAAGGGGAAGAGGTCATATGCATTCTCAGAAGATTTTGAAGGTAAATCAGTTTAGAAGACATTGACCTCATAGTGCGAAGACATTCACTCATAGGTAGAGAGTTGGTTCCAGATTTGTATGAATCCACAAATAAGTACAAGTGAGGAATCTAACTACTTTGTGAAGCATAAGTGAACATACTAGGCATGTTATGAGATGCAGTATGAGATAGATCCAACTTGTGTGAACAGAAACTACTTGTGGTTGAAAAGGATGAATCTATCGGATCAAAAAGACTATAAAAAGGAGGTTTTATTTACCACATGAGGAACTGCTAGACGGAGTGGGAGAGGAGGCCGAGCAGTTCGATCTTCCGTGCCCTAACTTGGCGACGGAGGACACCTACATCGACGGCGGAGAAGACGATGTCCGCGGCCGGCATGAGGACGGCGTCGGTGATGTCGCGGCAGCTAAGCACTTTGTCGCCGGCGTCGTCGAGGGCTAGCGGTGGCACTAGGGTTTGTGCGAGAGTGGAAGAAGAGATAATGACTGGGGTGAGGCGTGTATTGATAGGGACAGGGACGGCATAGTGTTATTACACAGGTGCCCCTGGCGATTCGCATCTGAAGGACACGTGGCGATCATGCAACACATGAGAGGTTGTTCCACATTCCCACGCACGCCTGGATTGTATGGTGGCCGTTCCCACTTCTCCGGGTTTTAGGTAAAAGGATTGAGCATTGAAAGCAGATTAATGTTTGTCTTTGTGTCTTCTGCTGACAAGGACGCAGAGAAGACGTTTTGACAATTTCAATAGAATGCATATGATTTGGATAGATAGACTTAAGATAGAAGCATGGAAGGGTTAGGGTCTGATCACATTCACTTAGTTCAAAAGATTCGATGAGAAGACATAGCTATAAGTGAATGTTGTAGAGGACAGAAACCAAATCAGTACATTGAAGATAAACAAGAAGCCATGTTAACATTGAAGACAAACGAAATGCGAAGACTTTCCAATGTAATACCAATAGAATGTATTCCAAACAGGAGTTTGGTGGTGGCGTTACCCACCGTATAGGAAATATTAGACCCAGACACGACGCACAATTATCGTGGCGCTCTGAAGTCAAATTCCACGTTAATATATTCACACTCAGAATATAAGTCTTCATTGATTGAAGACATACTTTACTTCGTGTGTTTCTCATCTAAGTCATCAACATGCATAAGTGTTAGGATGTGTGCCTGATCACATGACATTTGAGGATTCCAAGATATTTAGCTCACACCGTAACTTGCAAAACCTTTTCTCATCCAAGGGCTTTGTGAAGATATCTGCCAGTTGCTCTTCAGTGTTGACGTGTATGATATCAATATCTTCCTTCATGACATGATCTCTGAGAAAGTGATGACGAATTTCAATGTGCTTTGTCTTCAAGTGCTGAACTGGGTTGTTAGCAATCTTGATGGCGCTTTCATTGTCGCAGTAGAGTGGCACTTGCTTCAGATGAATGCCATAGTCTTTGAGTGTTTGCTTCATCCATAGAAGCTGAGCGCAGCAAGATCCAGTAGCAATGTATTCAGATTCAGCAGTGGAGAGAGATACACAGTTCTGCTTCTTTGAAGACCAACATACAAGTGATCGTCCCAGAAAGTGACATGTGCCTGATGTAGACTTGCGATCCACCTTGTCACCAGCATAATCAGCATCCGAGAATCCAACTAGGTCAAACTCTGAGCCCTTTGGATACCATAATCCTAGTGTTGGGGTGTGAGCCAAATATCGAAGAATTCGCTTCACAGCTAAGTGATGCGATTCCTTTGGTGCCGCTTGGAATCGGGCACACATGCAAACACTAAGCATGATATCTGGCCTAGATGCACATAAATAAAGCAAAGAACCAATCATGGAGCGGTATACCTTTTGATCGAACTCTTTACCATTGTCGTTGGGACCCAGATGGTGTTTAGCTGGCATTGGCGTCATGTAACCTTTGCAGTCTTGCATTCCAAACTTCTTCAAGCAATCTTTGAGGTATTTCTCTTGAGATATAAAGATGCCATTGCGTTGCTGTCGTATTTGAAGACCAAGGAAGAACTTCAGCTCACCCATCATGGACATCTGATATTGCTCTTGCATCATATATCCAAACTCATCACTGTATTTCTGGTTGGTGCAGCCGAAGATAATGTCATCCACATATATTTGGCACACAAACAGTTCACCATCATATGTCTTCGTGAAGAGTGTGGGATCCAGGGAACCAGGTTTGAAGCCTTTGCTCTTCAGGAAGTCTTTGAGTGTGTCATACCAAGCACGAGGGGCTTGTTTAAGGCCATACAGTGCCTTGTTGAGCTTGTAAACCATGTCAGGATGTTTTGGATCTTCAAAGCCAGGCAGTTGTGCAACATACACTTCTTCTTCAATCTTGCCATTGAGAAAAGCGCTCCTCACATCCATTTGATACAGAAGAATGTTATGATGATTTGCATAGGCCAGCAGTATGCGTATAGCTTCAAGCCTAGCCATAGGAGCAAATGTCTCATCAAAGTCAATTCCTTCAACTTTAGTGTATCCTTGAGCAACGAGACGAGCTTTGTTTCTGACAACTTGACCATGCTCATCTTGCTTGTTGCGATATATCCATTTAGTGCCTATGATATTGTGCTTACGAGGATCAGGACGCTTGACCAGTTCCCATACATTATTCAGTTCAAATTGTTGAAGCTCTTCTTGCATAGCTTGAATCCATTCAGGTTCCATGAAGGCTTTATCAACTTTCTTGGGTTTAGATATTGAGACGAATGCGAAGTGCCCACAGAAATTTGCTAGTTGTGTTGCCCTTCAACGAGTGAGTGGACCAGGTGCATTAATGCTGTCAATTCTCTCAATCTGTACTTCATTTGCAACACGAGGATGAACAGGACGAAGATTTTGCTCTTGCTGTTCATTGTCATCGTTGGAAGGATTGTCTTCAGGCTGAGCATTGTCTTCAGGTTGATCAGGTGCAGAGATGATGAGTTCCTCTTCAGGCTGAGCTTCAGACGGTATGATTTCTCCAGTTCCCATTAAGCTTGATGGATTCACTAGATGGAACTTCATCTAGCACATTTGGTAGGTGCTCTCTTTGCGAGCCGTTAGTCTCATCGAACCGCACATCCAGTCTCAACCACTTTATAGTGAAAGAGGTTGAAGACTCTGTAGGAGTGCGAGTCCTTTCCGTATCCAAGCATAAAACCTTCATGTGCTTTCGGTGAAAATTTTGAAGTGTGATGTGGATCCTTGATCCAGCACCCGGCACCAAATACTCTGAAGTAACTGACATTTGGCTTCTTACCAGTGAGGAGCTCATAGGATGTTTTGTTCAGAAGCTTGTGAAGATAAACACAGTTGATGATATGGCATGTAGTATCAATGGCTTCAGGCCAGAACTTTCTTGGAGTCTTGTATTCATCGAGCATCGTCCGGGCCATCTCAATAAGTGTTCTATTCTTGCGTTCCACAACGCCATTCTGCTGCGGCGTGTAAGGAGCTAAGGACTCATGAGTGATGCCCAAAGTATCAAGATAAGTGTCGAGGCCAATGTTCTTGAATTCAATGCCATTGTCACTTCTGATGTGCTTGATCTTGACACCATAGTTGTTTATGGCTCGATTGGCGAAGCGTCTGAAGACATCCTGCACTTCAGTCTTGTAGATGATTATATGCACCCATGTATATCTTGAATAATCATCAACAATGATGAAGCCATAGAGACAAGCAGTAGTAGTAAGAGTTGAGTAGTGAGTGGGACCGAAGAGGTCCATGTGTAGCAGTTCGAAGGGTTGAGTCGTTGTCATTATTGTCTTCGAGGGATGCTTGGCCCTCGTCATCTTTCCCGCTTCGCAGGCACCGCATAAGTGATCCTTCTTGAACTTGACACCCTTGATTCCTATGATATGCTTCTTCTTTGCAAGAGTGTGCAAGTTCCTCATGCCAGCGTGCCCTAGCCTCCGATGCCAGAGCCAGCATTCTGAAGCTTTTGCTAGAAGACATACGGCAAGCTGTGGTCCTGCTGAGAAATCTACCACGTACAAATCATCTTTCCGATACCCTTCAAAGACTAGAGACTTGTCAGATTCCATTAGAACAAGGCAACGATATTTTCCAAATATCACAATCATGTTTAAATCGCAAAGCATTGAGACATACATTAAGTTGAAACCAAGGGATTCAACAAGCATCACTTTATCCATGTGTTGATCCCTTGAGATTGTAACTCTACCTAGACCCAATACCTTGCTTTTACCAGTATCAGCAAATGTGATGTGACTCTTGTCAGATGGACGTAAAGTTGAGTCCATGAGAAGACTTCGCTTGCCAGTCATGTGATTAGTACACCCACTATCAATAATCCATTCTGAAGCAGCTGGTGTCATACCCTACAGTGCAGTTAGGGGGATAGGCTTCATGAAGAGAATTGTGAAGCATAAACATTTGACGAGCAAGTGGATTATGAAAGCTTAGATCGAGGTTAGGACTGATAGGGCAAGTAACAAGCGACTCAGGAACAAAAAACATAATAAGACCATTTGGGCATTTGATCTTGCGCCCTACAAGATGTTTAAGGTCCCCAACAATAGCTTCAGACGAATTTGATTTTCGGCTGGAGACTCTCCCCTGCAAAAGAGAGTTAAGCTTTCTTAGCCACCCACATCTTCAAGGGTGGCTTCGAAGCAATGAGTCTAAGTGCAGCATCTAAGAACTTTGGCTTTGGAGCCCTAGCAAATAGTCTTGCAGGAGGACAATAGTACTCATAAGAATAAGCAGAGTAGTTCTTGGTCGTATGAACATGGCGGTTTGATGAAACACGCTCATATTCATAGGCCTGAGTATGGTTTCCCTGCAAAACATTTGTGTTAGTGCGACTCAGGTGAGTCCCCTGTCTGTATGAAGCCTTTGGACCATAAGAAGCCTGTGGTCTGGGGTTTGTCTTCTTCACTTGTGGTGTCATGACGACATTCATAGGAAGATTCTCCAAACACTTTTTCGGCACCCAGACTTTCTTCATTGGTGGCCCATACCTGTAGTTAGTACCAATATACCTGGCAAACACTTCACCTTTCTGATTCTTAAACAGTTTATAGTTTGCATCAATTCATCAATAACAATGGGATTAGCACTAGTGAAGCCAGATAGGGTGGATGGATCCATTGAAGGTTCCTTTTGCAGCAACCCATGTGGTTTTGGGGTACTGCTCAGGTTTCCAGTAAGAGCCATCGGCATTCATTTTCCTTTCGAACCCAACACCCTCTTTCCTAGGGTTTCGGTTCAGGATCTGCCTTTTGAGGACATCACATAGTGTCTGATGCCCTTTGAGAATTTTGTACTTCCCTGTTTCAAGCAATGTCTTCAACCTAGCATTTTCATCAGCAATAGTAGTGGTATCCTCAGCAGAGGAGTTAGTTACCACATCAACAGTTGAAGACATTGCAATAGTAGCAACAGTAGAACATCCAGCAACAAAAGTAGCGTTGTCATGCTCAATGCATTTAAGACATGGTGGTTTAAATCCTTCCTAAGCGGAACTGACCTGTTTGGCGCGAAATGACTCGTTTTCCTTTTGAAGATCTTCATGAGCCGCTCTCAATTTCTCAAGATCTTGCTTCCTTTGAAGATAATCAT
The DNA here is from genome assembly GCF_018294505.1 of Triticum aestivum. Classification (NCBI taxonomy): domain Eukaryota; kingdom Viridiplantae; phylum Streptophyta; class Magnoliopsida; order Poales; family Poaceae; genus Triticum; species Triticum aestivum. The sequence continues at coordinate 449,940,318 of NC_057800.1, forward strand.
AGGAAAGCTTCTCATGAGTTGTTGAGAGCGTTTCATGACGACTTTCAAGTTCCTCATACTTAATATGAAGATTTTTTATGTCTTCAGTTAAGGACTGAGATCGAGTCATTTCAGCGTCTAACAGGTCATCGCTTTGTCTAACAGTTTTTGAATATGTTCCATAGCTTTTTGTTGTTCAGTTGCAATTTTAGCAAGTGTTTTGTAGCTGGGTTTGGAACCACAACCAGAGTCATCTTCACTGGATGTTTAATAGTGAGTAGTGCGTGATTTTACTTTGGCACCACGTGCCATGAAGCAGTAGGTGGAAGTGGAGTTGTCCTTGTCATTAGCATCGGCGTCGGTGATGAAGTAATTGTCTTTAGTGTTGAAGATGGACTTGGCAGCGTATGCTGTAGCCATACTTGCAACGCCAGAATCGGACTCCTCCTCAGACTCCATCTCCGCCTCCTCAGAAGCGGACTCCTCCTCTGAATCCATTTCCTTGCCAACAAACGCACGAGCCTTGCCAGATAAGCTCTTCTTGTGTGATGAAGACTTTGAGGAAGACTTGGAAGAAGACTTTGAGTATTTCTTCTTCTTCTTCTTGTCGTCAGAATCATATTCCTTGCTCTTCTTCTTCTTGTTGTTCTCATTGTCCCACTGCGGACACTCAGAGATGTAGTGACCAGGTTTCTTGCACTTATGACATGTTCTCTTCTTGTAGTCATCAGCAGAAGCTTCATCATTCCTTGAGCTGGATCGTGAGGACTTTCTGAAGCCTTTCTTCTTGGTGAATTTCTGAAACTTCTTCACAAGCATAGCAAGCTCCTTTCCAATGTCTTTAGGATCATCCGAAATGCAATCAGATTCTTCTTCAGATGAGGAAACAACTTTTGCCTTCAAAGCACGAGTTCGCCCATAGTTGGGACCATAGATGTCTCTTTTCTCAGACAGCTGAAACTCATGTGTGTTGAGCCTTTCAAGTATGTCAGACGGATCGAGTGTCTTGAAGTCAGGGTGTTCTTGAATCATTAGGGGTAGGGTGTCAAACGAGCTATCAAGTGATCTCAGGAGTGTCTTGACGACTTCATGCTTGGTGATCTCAGTAGCGCCGAGGGCTTGAAGCTCATTTGTGATGTCAGTGAGTCGATCAAACATGAGCTGAACATTCTCATTGTCGTTTCTCTTGAAGCGGTTGAAGAGGTTGCGAAGGACACTGATTCTTTGATCTCTCTGGGTTGAGACGCCTTCGTTGACCTTGGAGAGCTAGTCCTAGACTAGCTTAGATGTTTCCAGAGCACTCACATGGCCATACTGCCCTTTGGTCAGATGACCACAGATGATGTTCTTGGCAGTGGAGTCCAGTTGAACAAACTTCTTGACATCAGCAGCGATGACACCTTCACCAGCCTTGGGGACGCCATTCTTGACGACATACCAAAGGTCGACATCAATGGCTTCAAGATAAATGTGCATCTTATTCTTCCAGTAGGAATATTCAGTTCTATCGAAGACTGGGCATGCAGCGGAGACTTTGATTATCCCTGCAGTCGACATAGCTAAAACTCCAGGTGGTTAAACCGAATCACACAGAACAAGAGAGTACCTTGCTCTGATACCAATTGAAAGTGCTAGTGATCGACTAGAGGGGGGTGAATAGGCGATTTTTATAAAAGTCTTCAAAACATGGAAGTTTCGAAGACAAACGATAGAAACAAACCTATTACCATGCAGCGGAAGGTAGACTACACTAAGCAAGCCATAGTCAAGTATTCAATGAGATGAAAAGCACAAAGACTAATAACAGTTAGGAAGTATAGATCAGGATGGAAGATAGTATGAAGCCAATCAGAACAGCAGTCACGCAGTGAAGACAAATAGATAATGCAGACATGCAATGACTTCGCAAGGACCAATCTGAAAGTAAAGAGATGGGAAGGATGGAACCAGTGGCTTGTTGAAGACAATGATTTGTTGGACCAGTTCCAGTTGCTGTGACAACTGTACGTCTGGTTAGGGAGGCTGAGATTCAACTCAGAAGACCACGTCTTCACCTTATTCCCCTTGAGCTAAGGACACCCAGTCCTCGCCCAATCACTCTGGTAAGTCTTCGAGGAAGACTTCCAAACCTTCACAGACTTCGTTCACCGGCGATCCACAATGACTCTTGGATGCTCAGAACGCGACGCCTAACCGGCTGGAGGATTCACAGTCCTCAAGTGTAATAAGTCTTCAGATCACACAGACAGAAAGACTTCAGTGATGCCTAACACTCTTTGGCTCTGGGTGTTTAGGGCTTTGTCCTCCCAAGGAATTCTCTCTCAAAGGCTTCGAGGTGGGTTGCTCTCAAACGACAAAAGTCGTATACTAACTCTGAGCAGCCAACCGTTTATGGTTATAGGGGGTGGGCTATTTATAGCCACTAGGCAACCCAACCTGATTTGTCCGAAATGACCCTGGGTCACTAAGGAACTGACACGTGTTCCAACGGTCAGATTTCCAACACACACGGCAACTTTACTTGGGCTACAAGCAAAGCTGACTTATCCAGCTCTGGATAAGATTTGCTCTCATTGTCTTCGCTCGAAGACATAGAATTTTGGTTAAGCATCACTTCAGTCGTTCTGACTGGTTCACTTGGACCCCACTTAACAGTATGGTGGTTCCTATGACTCAACAAAGAAGAAAAAGATCGACGAAACAACTAAGTCTTCACGCTCCATAGTCTTCACGCGATGTCTTCTCTTGTCATAGTCTTCAATGTGAATGTCTTCACATACCACCTTTGACTTCAATGTCTTCATACATTTTTAGGGGTCATCTCTGGTAGGAAAACCGAATCAATGAGGGACTTCTACCTGTGTTATCCTGCAATTCTCACAAACACATTAGTCCCTCAACCAGGTTTGTCATCAATACTCCAAAACCAACTAGGGGTGGCACTAGATGCACTTATAGGCCGGTGCCCGGACTGAACAGAATTTTGGTTCATCGTTGGCATTAAAAGTTATTGCCGTGTCGCTCCAGGGATTTATTGCTGCAAGTTGGCAGACTTCGGCGAGGTCACGTAGTGTTCTCTTACGCCATTTGTTTGAAGCGAAAGTCTCGAAGACCGTCAGTACTCTAAGGTTGTCGTCTTCCGGAAAGTGTGGCTCTGAGGTATTTTTGGTGAGGATATCCTCGCCGCTCTTGGCTACTTGCCGGAGTATCCAACATGCTCTAAGGCTGTGGGTTGGTTCGGTATCCGGTGTCTGATTCGTCTATTTTGCATTATGCTTTTATATCGATATTTATTGCATTATGGTCTGTTATTACACATTATGTCACAATACTTATGCCTATTTTATCTTATTTTACAAGGTTTACATGAAGAGGGGGAATGCCGGCAGCTGGAATTCTGGGCTGGAAAAGGAGCAAATATTAGAGACCTATTCTGTACATCTCCAAAAGTCCTGAAACTCCACGGAAATTATTTTCAGAATATATAAAAAGTATTGGGTGAAAGAAGTACCAGAGGGGGGCCACCCACCGTCCACGAGGGTGGGTTGCGCCCTACCCCCTAGGCGCGCCCCCTGCCTCGTGGGCCCCCTGGTGGCCCTCTGATGCCCATCTTTGGCAATATGGAGTATTTCGTCGAGGAAAAAATCATAAGCAAGCTTACGGGATGAAACTCCGCCGCCACGAGGCGGAACCTTGGCGGAACCAATATAGGGCTCCAGCGGAGCTATTCTGTCGGGGAAACTTCCCTCCGGGAGGGGGAAATCATCACCATCGTCATCACCAACGATCCTCTCATCGGGAGGGGGTCAATCTCCATCAACATCTTCACCAGCACCATCTCATCTCAAACCCTAGTTCATCTCGTGTATCCAATCTTTGTATCCAAACCTCATATTGGTACATGTGGGTTGCTAGTAGTGTTGATTACTCCTTGTAGTTGATGCTAGTTGGTTTACTTGGTGGAAGATCATATGTTCAGATTCATTATGCATATTAATACCCCTCTGATTATGAACATGAATATGCTTTGTGAGTAGTTACGTTTGTTCCTGAGGACATGAGAGAAGTCTTGCTATAAGTAGTCATGTGAATTTGGTATTCGTTCGATATTTTGATGAGATGTATGTTGTCATCCCTATAGTGGTGTCATGTGAACGTCGACTACATGACACTTCACCATCGTTTGGGCCTAGAGGGAGGCGTTGGGAAGTAATAAGTAGATGATGGGTTGCTAGAGTGACAGAAGTTTAAACCCTAGTTTATGTGTTGCTTCGTAAGGGGCTCATTTGGATCCATATGTTTCATGCTATGGTTAAGTTTACCTTAATACTTCTGTTATAGTTGCAGATGCTTGCAATAGGGGTTATGTGACGCTCGGGTAATTAAGCTACAGTAACCCCCTCCTAATGATGCCACGTCACCTCGGTTACTATTGATAAAATCGCGTTGATTCGAAACCGATTAAAATTCAAATTCAAAATAAAGGCAAACAACAAAAGTTTTCAAATGTTAAAACTAAAATGTCCGGGTTGTGAAAAATATTGCATAGGTAGTTATGGTGAAGAACCCATATTTAAATAAAATATTTAAATGCACGATAGTAGATAAAACCACGGCAAAACAATTATTTAAATGCCTTTAAATATTAAACAAATATTTAGAGTATTCCAAATAAATTGTAACTTGGAGGTCTAGCTCAGCGCACTGCCTAATATAGGTGTGCCATATTTCATGCTCAACTAAATTAGTTTAGTTTATAAAAGAAGGCAAAACAGTAAAGAAAATAAGAAAATAAGAAACATCAAAGTATAAAAGGAAAAGGCCTAACTACTACTGTGTTAGTGGGCTCTAGTGGCACTTTGCACCTTGGCCCATCTAGCAACAATAGCCAGCCCAACCCAGCTGACATATCCTTCCACCTCCAGTTACAGGAACAGAGGAGCCGTGGCAGGCATCCATGGTGCCCTGGCCACATGTCGGCCATCCTCGGCACCCCCTGGCGGATAAAAGCGACGCCGTTGACCCCCGAGCAACCCTAGCCCCCAGTTCCCCCACTCCCTCGCTCGCCATCGCCATCTTGCTTGCGCCCGAGTAAGTCGTCGCCATGGCCGAGCTCAACCGCATGGCTATCGTGCTCCCAGGCGCGTGATACGTTGTCAAGAAGCCTCCTCGTCATCGTCTCCTTCGTCTTCGTTGCTGGATCGAGGCCAACATGCCGCATCGCCGTTGCTGCGTCGGTCGTCTTCAACCTCGGTGCCGCGCCGTCCGCCGCCATCGTTCTGCGTCACCTCGTCCATCCCGGTCTCCCCAAGCACGCCACCGAGCTCTACTGTGAGCTCTGCTCCGTTTCCCCCTCTCCTCTTTTTGTTTCCTCTGCCGTATGCCCCCATCCCACCGCGAGGGCTGAGCTCCACTCGTTGTGCGCCTGGCTGCGTTCCCGTCGTGCCCTGCCTCACGCCCGCGCGCCCTCGTGTGGCCCTGCCGCTGCTGCTGCGCGCGCTCCATCCCCTGCCCGCGCCCTCGCCCTGCCAACCACGCGCTGGCTGCTACTTGTTTGCACTGCCGCCGCCCCTCCGACACACGCCGGCGCTGCGGTTGTTGCTCTGTAGCTTTTGTTGCTCGTTGCACCCGGCTACTGCTCGGTGAGGCCGCCCCGGCCCGAGCTCAACCTACTGCTGCCACTACCTCCCTCTCCGCGTGCCCGCTGCCGTCCTCGTCCTGCTCGTGCCCGCGCCCGCCTTCCTCTGCGCCCGTATGCCCGCTCGCTCACTGCTGCTACTGCCTGTGCGGCCGCCGACGCTGCCGCAGCTGTGCTCGCCGGCGCCGGGCCGCGTCCGCTGCCACTTCCCGCCGCGCCCCGGCCCTAACTGCTGCCGCCCGCATGCTATCGCGCTGCGCTCAGGCCCCGCCTCCGCCTGCACGCGCCCTCCCGCGCTTGCCGTGCTTGCGCCACGCCGTTGCTCACCATTGCTCTGCATGTACTACTACTATGCTACTAGTTACCGTATGTGCTAGCTAGCTAGCTTTTCTAATTCTACATTGACTAACCCCCTAGGCAGCCCCTAATCAGTGACTAAACAACTGTTAACAGGAGTGAACATATTGTGGGCAGGTACTACACTTGACAAGCTCCAAGTTATCCCACTGGACCAAATTCAAATAAGGCACGGATTAAATCCTATGAAAATGACAAAAGTCTATATTCTGTTAACAGAAAAGACTGAAAACAGAGTTATTACGGTAGCTAATTTAGGGCAGAAAATAAATAGGATACATGGATCTAATAGAGATGCAATTGATACCATATTGTAGATCATAGAAAATTGATCAATATTGGTATAAGGCACTAACCCATAGGATAAATAGAACACTAGTTATAGCCTTTACAAAACAACTAAGTGATGTTTAAAACTGAGGACTTAGCCAATTTTCACAGATTTCAGAATATGTTTAAAACTTTGAAAAATCATATAAATTAATCCGTAACTCGGATGAAAAGGTTTTCTACATGAAAGTTGCTCAAAAAAAATCCAATGAATCCGAATGTGTGGTCCGTTCATCTGTCACGTGCCCCTAGCATGCTGAACATGGAACATTCCCTCTTCGGTCATTTGTCTGACACAGGTCCAGAACCGGGAAAACATTCCCGGTTGAATCCCCCCTTCACCTATATCATGCAGCACTTCGTTAGGTTGACCCTAGTTCTGCTTTTCGTCATGTCATGCTTTATGATGCTTTGTTTGCTTTATATTTATTGTTTCTTCCCCCTCTTCTTTCTGGTAGACTCCGAGACCGCTGTTGGTACCCCCCATCGACTACGTTGTTGACGACCCCTTCTTGCCAGAGCAACCAGGAAAGCCCCCCCGATCACCAGATATTGCCTATTCTTCTCTCTACTGCTTGCATTAGAGTAGTGTAGCATGTTACTGCTTTCCGTTAATCCTATTCTGATGCATAGCCCGTCCTTGCTACTACTATTATTACCTTTACCTGCAATCCTAAATGCTTAGTATAGGATGCTAGTATTTCATTAGTGGCCCTACATTCTTGTCCGTCTGCCATGCTATACTACCGGGCCGTGATCACTCGGGAGGTGATCACGGGTATATACTATACGTATTACACCTGATACATGTGGTGACTAAAGTCGGGTCGGTTCGTAGAGTACCCGCAAGTGATTCCGATGTGGAGGGCTGAAGGGGCAGGTGGTTCCATCCAGGTAGTGGTGGGCCTGGGTTCCCGACGGCCCCCGACTGTTACTTTGTGGCGGAGTGACAGGGCAGGTTGAGATCACCTAGGAGAGAGGTGGGCCTGGCCCTTATCGGCGTCCGCGATTACTACAAAATAACACGCTTAACGAGATCTTGGTATTTGATCTGAGTCTGACCACTGGTCTATACGCACTAACCAACTACGCGGGAACAGTTATGGGCACTCGACGTCGTGGTATCAGCCGAAGCCTTATTGACGTCAGCGACTGAGCGGCGCGCGCCGAATTGGACTGGAACGCCTGCTCTTGTATTAGGGAGGCTAGGTCTGTTTCCGGTCGCCCTCGCAAGGTGCAGGTGTGCAATGGGCGATGGGCCCAGACTCCTGCGCCATATGATTTAGACCGCCGTGCTGACCTCTCTGGTGTGCCTTTGTAGGGTTGCGACGTGTTGATCTTCCGAGGCCGGGCATGACCCAGGAAAGTGTGTCTGACCAAAGGGGATCGAGCGTGTTGGGAAATGTGGTGCACCCCTGCAGGGAAGTTTATCTATTCGAATAGCCGTGTCCCTCGGTAAAAGGACGGCCCGGAGTTGTACCTTGACCTTATGACAACTAGAACCGGATACTTAATAAAATACACCATTCCAAGTGTCAGATACAACCCGGTAATCGCTCTCTCACAGGGCGACGAGGGGAGGATCGCCGCGTAGGATTATGCTATACGATGATACTTGGTGAACTTACCATCTACTCTCTTCTATATGCTTTAAGATGGAGGCAGCCAGAAGCGTAGTCTTTGATAGGACTAGCTATCCCCATCTTATTCTGGTATTTTGCAGTTCAGTCCACAAATACTACCCATTTCATTGATACCAATGCATATGTAGTGTAGATCCTTGCTTGCGAGTACTTTGGATGAGTACTCACGGTTGCTTTGCTATTTCTTTTTCCCCCTTTCCCGGTTATTGCGATCATATGATGGAGTCCAGGAGCCAGAGGATCCTGAGGATGATTCTACGTGGAGTTTGACTTCGAGGAGTGATAACCCACAAGTATAGGGGATCGCAATAGTTTTCGATAAGTAAGAGTGTCGAACCCAACGAGGAGCTAAAGGTAGAACAAATATTCCCTCAAGTTCTATCGACCACCGATACAACTCTACGCACGCTTAACGTTCGCTTTACCTAGAACAAGTATGAAACTAGAAGTACTTTGTAGGTGTTGTTGGATAGGTTTGCAAGATAATAAAGAGTACTTAAATAAAAAGTAGGGGCTGTTTAGATAAAGAAACAATAAAGTAAATATAGCGAGTGTGGAAAAGTGGTTGTAGGAGTTGCGAAATTGCCCCTAAGCAATTGACTACTTTACTAGACCGATAGCAAGTATTATGTGGGAGAGGCCACTGCTAGCATGTCATCCCTGACTTGGAATTCTATGCACTTATGATTGGAACTATTAGCAAGCATCCGCAACTACTAATGTTCATTAAGGTAAAACCCAACCATAGCATTAAGATATATTGGCCCCCCTTCAATCCCGTATGCATCAATTTCTATGCTAGGTTGAAGCTTCTGTCACTCTTGCCCTCCAATACATAGTCCTATCAACATACAACTAACCCTAGGGTGTGATCCACGCGCACAATCATATGATGGGCACCAAAGGACAGCAACATAACCACAAGCAAATTAAATCAATCATAGCAATTCATTAACCACCGATAGGACAATGAAAATCTACTCAGACATCATAGGATGGCAACACATCATTGGATAATAATATGAAGCATAAAGCACCATGTTCAAGTAGAGGGTACAGTGGGTTGCGGGAGAGTGGACCGCTGTAGATAGAGGGGGGAAGGTGATGGAGATGTTGGTGAAGATGGCGGAGGTGTTGGTGTAGATCGCGGTGATGATGACGGCCCCCGGTGGCACTCCGGTGCCACCGGAAGCGAGGGGGAGAGAGCCCCCCTCCTTCTTCTGCTTCTTCTTCTTGCTTGACCTCCTCCCTAGATGGGAGAAGGGTTTCCCCTCTTGTCCATGGCCTCCATGGCAAGGGAGGGGCGAGAGCCCATCCGAGATTGGATCCGTCTCTCTGTCTCTCTCTCTCTCTGTTTCTGCGTTCTCAGATTCTTCCCTTTTACCGTTTCTTATATTCCCGGAGATCCGTAACTCCGATTGGGCTGAAATTTTAACACGATCTCTATCCGGATATTAGCTTTCTTGCAGCGAAAGAAGGGCATCAACCGCCTTACGGATGGCCCACGAGGGTCAGGGGTGCGCCCTCCTGCCTCGTGGCCACCTCGGGCACCGTCTCGCGTGGATTTTTCTTCCCCAAAATCATATATATTCCAAAAAAAATCTCCGTCAGTTTTTATCCCGTTTGGACTCAGTTTGATATGGATATTCTGCGAAACAAAAAACATGCAACAAACAGGAACTGGCACTGGGCACTGGATGAATATGTTAGTCCCAAAAATAGTATAAAAAGTTGCCAAAAGTATATGAAAGTTCAATAATATTGGCATGGAACAATCAAAAATTATAGATACGATGGAGACATATCAGCATCCCCAAGCTTAATTCCTGCTCGTCCTCGAGTAGGTAAATGATAAAAAAGATAATTTTTGATGTGGAATGCTACCTAGCATAATCTTGATCATGTAATCTAATCATGGCATGAATATTAAGACACGAGTGATTCAAAGCAATAGTCTATCATTTGACATAAAAATAATAATACTTCAAGCCTACTAATAAAGCAATCATGTCTTTTCAAAATAACATGGCCAAAGAAAGTTATCCGTACAAAATCATATAGTCTGGCTATGCTCCATCTTCACCACACAAAATATTCACATCATGCACAACCCCGATGACAAGCCAAGCAATTTTTTCATACTTTTGACGTTCTCAAACCTTTTCGACTTTCACGCAATACATGAGCATGAGCCATGGACATAGCACTATAGGTGGAATAGAATATGATGGTGGAGAAGACAAAAAAGGAGAAGACAGTCTCACATCAACTAGGCATATCAACGGGCTATGGAGATGCCTATCAATAGATATCAATGTGAGTGAGTAGGGATTGCCATGCAACGGATGCACTAGAGCTATAAGTGTAAGAAAGCTCCAACTGAAACTAAGTGAGTGTGCATCCAACTTGCTTACTCACGAAGACCTCGGGCATTTGAGGAAGCCCGTCATCTGAATATACAAGCCAAGTTCTATAATGAAAATTCCCACTAGTATATGAAAGTGATAACTCAAGAGACTCTCTATATGAAGAACATGGTGCTACTTTGAAGCACAAGTGTGGAAAAAGGATAGTAGCACTGCCCCTTCTCTTGTTTTCTCTCATTTTTTTGTTTTTTTGTGGGCTTCTTTGGCCTCTTTTTTTACTTGGGCTTCTTTGGCCTCTTTTATTTTTTTGTAAAGTCCGGAGTCTCATCCCGACTTATGGGGGAATCATAGTCTCCATCATCCTTTCCTCACTGGGGAAATGCTCTAATAATGATGATCATCACACTTTTATTTACTTACAACTCAATGTCTAGAACAAAGTATGACTCTATATGGATGCCTCCGGCGGTGTACCGGGATGTGCAATGATCTAGCGTAGCAATGACATCAAAAAATGGACAAGCCATGAAAACATCATGCTAGCTATCTTACGATCATGCAAAGCAATATGACAATGAATGCTCAAGTCATGTATATGATGATGATGGAAGTTGCATGGCAATATAGTTCGGAATGGCTATGGAAATGCCATGATATGTAGGTATGGTTGCTGTTTTGAGGAAGATATATGGTGGGTTTAAGGTACCGGCGAAATTTGCGCGATACTAGAGAGGCTAGCAACGGTGGAAGGGTGAGAGTGCGTATAATCCATGGACTCAACATTAGTCATAAAGAACTCACATACTTATTGAAAAAATCTATTAGTCATCGAAACAAAGTACTACGCGCATGCTCCTAGGGGGATAGATTGGTAGGAAAAGACCATCGCTCGTCCCCGACCGCCACTCATAAGGAAGATAATCAATAAATAAATCGTGCTCCAACTTCGTTACATAACGGTTCACCATACGTGTATGCTACGGGAATCACAAACCTCAACACAAGTATTTCTACAATCCACAACTACCCACTAGCATGAGTCTAATATCACCATCTTTATATCGCAAAACTATTCCAAGGAATCAAACATATCATATTAGTGATCTACAAGTTTTATGTAGGATTTTATGACTAACCATGTGAATGACCAGTTCCTGTCATCTCTCTAAATAGATATAAGTGAAGCAAGAGAGTTTAATTATTTCTACAAAAGGTATGCCCGTGCTCTAACAAATCTAAGTGAAGCAAAACAGCATTCTACAAATGGCGGTTTTCTATGTAAAGAGAAACATGCAATCCAAACTTCAATAGATATAAGTGAAGCACATGAAGCATTCTATAAAGCCATACTCAAAAGATATAAGTGAAGTACATAGAGCATTCTATAAATCAACCAAGGACTACCTCATACCATCATGGTTCATAAAACTAAATGCAGAAGACGCTCCAAGATTGCACATATCGCATGAACGAAACGAATCCGAAAACATACCGATACTTGTTGAAGAAAGAGGGGATGCCTTCCGGGGCATCCCCAAGCTTAGACGCTTGAGTCTCATTGAATATTTACTTGGGGTGCCTCAGGCATCCCCAAGCTTGAGCTCTTGCCTCTCTTCCTTCTTCTCACATCGAGACCTTCTCGATCATCGAACACTTCATCCACACAAAACTTCAACAGAAAACTCGGTAAGATCCGTTAGTATAATAAAGCAAATCACTACTCTAAGTACTGTTGCAAACCAATTCATATTTTGTTTTTGCATTGTGTCTACTGTAATATAACTTCTTCATGGCTTAATCCACTAATATAAATTGATAGTTTCATCAAAACAAGCAAACTATGCATCAAAAACAGAATCTGTCTAAAATAGAACAGTCTGTAATAATCTAAACATTCACCATACTTATGATACTTTAAAAATTCTACCAAAATTAGGAACAATAAACAATTTGTATAGGAAGACAGTGCAAAAAGAATCATAACCATTTGACGTTCCGGCAAAAAATGTAAAATCGCGCACTACAGCCAAAGTTTCTGTCCTGCACCGTACAAACCATCAAGCAAATGTAAACATCCTAAAGGCAAACCTTGGCACATTATTTTTATAATACAAAGGAATTTTACAATGGGATAATTATTTTTGTTGAAAAGTTTCTGTAATCAAGATTCACAAAGTTTCCATGAGCGTGAACAAAGTTCAAGGCTAGCTCCCACTTCAACAATGCTTGTCTTTCTCACTTTCGCTTTCCTTTTTGAAAAAGTTTTGGGTTCCCCTATTTATTTTTGTTCTTTTTAAACTATATAAAAGCACTCAACAGAAATAAATGACTCTCTGAAACTTCCGGGTTGTCTCCCTGGCAGCGCTTTCTTTAAAGCCATTAAGCTAGGCATATAGTGCTCAAGTAATGGATCCACCCGGATCCCAAGGTATATCAAAGCCAATTTTAATTAACAATGATTTGTAATTTAGTGGTGAGCAAAAGGTAACATATATCATGTAATGACGAAGTCTAACTCTCTTCCTATGCATCGGCATGTCATAAAAGAACAATTCATGCACACAAAGTAAAGGCCAATGCATAGTATAGACAGTTTCTTGCAATTTTATCATATTGGAAACATAGAGAGGTGGAGATATAGTTCCTCTCTCATAATAATTGCAAGTAGGAGCAGCAAGCACATGCATATTATATTCATCAAAATCATCATGTGCAACGGTAAAAGGCAACCCATCAATATAATCCTTAATAAGTGCAAACTTCTCCGATATAGTGTAGTCGGGAGAATTCAAAAAGATAATAGGACTATCATGCGTGGGTGCAATAGCAACAATTTCATGATTAACATAAGGAACTATAGCAAGTTCATCTCCATAAGCATAATTCATATTGACATCTTGGCCACAAGCATCATCAAAAAGGGATATTTCAAGAAAATCAACGGGATCATAACAATCATCATAGAAATCATCCTTCGGTAAGCACGAAGGGAAATTAAACAATGTATGAGTTGAAGAGTTACTCTCATTAGAAGGTGGGCACGGGTAGCTAATCCACTCTTCCTCCTTTTGTTCTTCGCTCTCCTCCTCATCTATTTCATCCAATGAGCTCACAGTTTCATCAATTTCTTCTCCCATAGACTTTTGCAAAATATTAGTCTCTTCTTGGACAACGGAGACTTTCTCAATAAGCGCATTAATTTCGTAATTGTATTCATAATTCTCATAACAATATTTCAGGATAGCTAAATTTTTAGGTCTATAAACAGCATCATCAAAATCTTCAAACTCTTTAAACATAGATTCAATTTCATAAGCACCCATAAAAGCAACAAATTCTTCTATTTGTTCCACATCATAGTAATCATATATACCATTAGCATAAGAAGCTAAGGTTTTATTATCATTAAATTCACATCAAAAGGGAAGGCGTGGAGCCTTCATCTTAGAGCAACAAGTATAATCATATCTCAAGCATAGTTGCCTAGCATACCAATTCAATATATGAATTTGATCCCATAATAGTTTCCCTTTTTGTGTCAAGCGGTAATCCCTAAAGTATTCACATTGATTCAAAGTTACTCCCATTACATAATTGAATGGGGTTTTCTCAGGATTATTAAAGTAGTACATAATATTTTTCACATAACCAGCATCGAGGGTTTTAGGAGGTTCCCAATCTACATGAGTAGCAAGTACACCTAATTTTTTGGTATTTCGTGTTCCATATCAATAACTAAAGATAGAGAACAACTAAGAACAGCAAATAAAAATTACTTAGTGATAAAGCAAACAAGTACACACGAGAATATTCACCCCACACTATTGCTCCCCGGCAACGGCGCCAGAAAAAGGTCTTGATAACCCACAAGTATAGGGGATTGCAATAGTTTTCGATAAGTGAGAGTATCGAACCCAATGAGGAGCTACAGGTAGAACAAATATTCCCTCAAGTTCTATTGACCACCGATACAACTCCATGCATGCTTAACGTTCGCTTTACCTAGAACAAGTATGAAACTAGAAGTACTTTGTAGGTGTTGTTGGATAGGTTTGCAAGATAATAAAGAGTGCGTAAATAAAAAGTAGGGGCTGTTTAGATAAAGAAACAATAAAGTAAATATAGCGAGTGTGGAAAAGTGGTGGTAGGAGTTGCGAAATTGCCCCTAAGCAATTGACTACTTTACTAGATCGATAGCAAATATTATGTGGGAGAGGCCACTGCTAGCATGTCATCCCTGACTTGGGATTCTATGCACTTATGATTGGAACTATTAGAAAGCATCTGCAACTACTAATGTTCATTAAGGTAAAACCCAACCATAGCATTAAGATATATTGGCCCCCCTTCAATCCCGTATGCATCAATTTCTATGCTAGGTTGAAGCTTCTATCACTCTTGCCCTCCAATACATAGTCCTATCAACATACAACTAACCCTAGGGTGTGATCCACATGCGCAATCATATGATGGGCACCAAAGGACAGCAACATAACCACAAGCAAATTAAATCAATCATAGAAATTCATCAACCACCGATAGGACAACGAAAATCTACTCAGACATCATAGGATGGCAACACATCATTGGATAATAATATGAAGCATAAAACACGGGTTGCGGGAGAGTGGACCGCTGTAGATAGAGGGGGGAAGGTGATGGAGATGTTGGTGAAGATGGCGGAGGTGTTGGTGTAGATCGCGGTGATGATGATGGCCCTCGGTGGCACTCCGGTGCCACCGGAAGCGAGGGGGAGAGAGCCCTCCTCCTCCTCCTCCTCCTCCTTCTTCTTCTTCCTCCTTGACCTCCTCCCTAGATGGGAGAAGGGTTTCCCCTCTGGTCCATGGCCTCCATGGCAAGGGAGGGGCGAGAGCCCCTTCGAGATTGGATCTGTCTCTCTATCTCTCTCTTTGTTTCTGCGTTCTCAGATTCTTCCCTTTCACCGTTTCTTATATTCCCGGAGATCCGTAACTCCGATTGGGCTGAAATTTTAACACGATCTCTGTCCGGATATTAGCTTTCTTGCAGCGAAATAAGGGCATCAACCGCCTTACGGGTGGCCCACGAGGGTCAGGGGCGTGCCCAGGGGGCAGGTGCGTCCCCCTGCCTCATGGCCACTTCGGGCACCGTCTCGCGTGGCTTTTTCTTCCCAAAAGTCATATATATTCCAAAAAAATCTCAGTCGGTTTTTATCCCGTTTGGACTCCATTTGATATGGATATTCCGCGAAACAAAAAACATGCAACAAAGAGGAACTGGCACTGGGCATTGGATCAATATGTTAGTCCCAAAAATAGTATAAAAAGTTGCCAAAAGTATATGAAAGTTCAATAATATTGGCATGGAACAATCAAAAATTATAGATACGATGGAGACGTATCAAGGAGTAGTTAGGAGGTCCCAGGCAGGAGGCCTCGCCTTTTTGATTGTTGCTACTTTTGTGCTAGCCTTCTTAAGGCAATCTTGTTTAACTTATGCCTGTACTCAGATATTGTTGCTTTCGCTGACTCTTGTCTCTTCGAGCATTTGTATTCGAGCCCTCGAGGCCTCTGGCTTGTAATATAAAGCTTGTATTATTTTAATTTGTGTCTAGAGTTGTGTTGTGATATCTTCCCATGAGTTCTTGATCTTGATTGTACATATTTGCGTGTATGATTAGTGTACGGTCAAATCGGGGGCATCACAAGTTGGTATCAGAGCCGACTACCTGTAGGAATCCCCCTTCCAAACTCCTTGGCCTAAGTTGAGTCTAGTCATTGTGAAACTTTTACTAACATAGCTGTGTGGCTTACGGGCCCATGTTGCCATTGGGTGGTAGTTGGATATTTTATTCCTTGTCTATACTCTGGGACTCTGATCTCTCTTCTATTCGGGTTAAAATGGTTTTACTAACTCTAACATTAGGATCTCGTGATCACATCCACCCGGGGAGCTCCTTACTACAGATGATCACCTGCTGCACCAGAAGATTGTGAAGATAGTCTCTGATGTTTTCCCGAGACCCTTGTGCCTTTAACCGTTGCAATTCCCTACCGCCGATAAATCCCTATGGATAAATACATACACCTGTCGTTCTTACTTTTATTCCCAGTTGGAGTTGTTATTACTAGATACCCCAAACTTCTCTCTATTGCTCCGAGAAAACCTTGTGCTTACTGCCTTGTAGTTTCTTGTCGCCTGAATACACCTACAAATTAATCCTCACACTTATCGAGGATTTGTTTCTCTGCAGTTGTTCATGTGTTCATAAAAGTCTACGAAATGCTATTCAATCTTCCGAAAATCCTCAGCAACCTATTGCTATTGAAATTCTTGCTTGCCTACATTATGATTAATCCCATAAGTTTGGTAATCATATTGGCATTCTTTGTCATTATCATTTTGAGTTTGTTGATTCAGTATGTTGTGAATGCTCGCAATCCTCAACCAGATCCTAGAATTCATCCTTCCGGCTCAGGCGCCATTTTGAGCATGAGCTGGTTCTCGATCAATCAACTGCCATCGATTGTACCCCTATGTCTATTCAAATTATCCATCCTTTATCAGAGCGTTTGCTTCTGATCCCTTGATTTGGAAATCTTAATTCCCCCTTGCATTTGAGCTTGAATTAGTCAGTTGTTTCTATAATCAGATCTCCTTGCATTCTTTCTTCTTCTGGTTGAGTACCGATACTCACATTAGATCCCTTATGGACCACCAGATCCTTTGTTGGATTTTGTCCAACACTGTCCTGCATATTCATTAACCTTGTGAGCCTTTCATCGGACACATAATGCCTTTGGTAAATTGTATCCCCTGCTTTTGTCAACCATGCTCTGCTCCCGAGCTTGAGTTATTCGCTCCTGAAGTTTGTGGTATGTGTTCATAAGATGCCCCGATGGGTTAAACCTATGCCTTCCTTACTTTGTGTGAACCTGAAAGATTTCACGGGTCATACTTATCTGGTATTGCACCTGGTAAAACTTTCAACAACTAATGTCATTTTCAAAAAGCGAGAGGTGAATGGAAGGTTATACATTGAAGAAGTGGGAGTCGACCTTGAACTTTGTGTTCATGCCCATGGACGCGATGTATATCCTATCATGAAGCTTCTTGTAATAATAACTATTCCCTTGATATATTATCATTTGGTATCTGTGAATTGTGTCGGATTTCGGGTTCCGGCAGACCCTTGAGGTTCGAACACTGGGGTGCGCGCGGAGATTTTGCCTCCTACCTACCTGCACCCCTCCGCCTTGCTAGGATCTAAGCTAAAGAAAGAACAACACAAGAGACACAGGGTTTATACTAGTTCGGGCCACTGTTGTGGTGTAATACCCTACTCCAGTGTGAGGTGTGGTGGATTGCCTCTTGGGCTGATGATGATGAACAATACAAGGAAGAACAGCCTCGCAAGGGTCTGTTCTTGGCTGGGGCGATGAACTACTGGGAGGAGCTCAGTCACCCTTCTCTCTCTCTCTATCTGATTTAAACCCTTCTCTCAAGAGCCTCCTTCTCCGAACCCCTCAGCTCTCTGTCCGTGTGTGTCTCCGTCTCCGTCTGTGTCTGTCTCCGTCTGTCTCCCTCCCCCCTCTTGCCGGTGACTGATCCTATTTATAGATGCCCTAGTCCTCCTCCCAAATATTGAGCGGGAAGGGAGCCAACAATGGCGGGCTAATTTAAAGGGGGACAACTAGTATCAGCTATCCTGACAAAAGTAGTCTTCGCTTGCGCAAAGCTCTGGTGATGACGCCGTCTTGGGCTCCACGGTGACCTCCGTCTCGTAGTCCTCCTGGTCTTGGTCTTGTTGCACCTAAATGGCAACCTTTTCCTGATGCCTCGGTACTCCGCGGCTGTGCTTGCCCCCTTTGCACCAAAGAGGAAGGGAGGACGCTGCGCGGGCTGGCACCTACCAGGCGCCCTCGGTCGTCACAGCTTGCGTCACGGGCACCTCGTGAGGTACCCTGCCTTGATCTCTCCGCCTCCTCGTGAGCCAGCCTAACGAGGCCGTGCCTGAGGAAGCTCCGCCTCGTCCGCCCCGCGAGGCTTGGCCCCTCGCGAGGGTCCTGAGTTTGTGTTGGTGAAGATGGGCCGCGCTGGGCCCCCTTTTGAGCCACGCCGCAGGCCGCAGGCAGGCAAGTCTGGGGACCCCCATTCCCAGAACACCGACAGTAGCCCCCGGGCCCAAGGCGCGCCCGGGCTTGGCTGTGCAAGGAGGCGTAAGGGCAAGAGCGAAGCACTGCGGGCCCTAACAGCCTGC
Organism: Triticum aestivum; assembly: GCF_018294505.1. NCBI lineage: Eukaryota > Viridiplantae > Streptophyta > Magnoliopsida > Poales > Poaceae > Triticum > Triticum aestivum. The sequence continues at coordinate 449,958,870 of NC_057800.1, forward strand.
GGCCTTGGGCGCCGCGTGGCGGTTGATGGGACGTGGGCGCCTTAGCAACCGCGCGAGTTGATTAAGGAGCGGCATCCACCTAGGCTTTTCTCCTTGCTTCCCCCGGTTGCTGCTCAGATCCCCTTTCTTGCGCCTCTCCTTCCTTCCTCCAAAATTTCCAGATCCGCTCAGACCGTGTGACCTAGGAAGCCATGGCGCCTCGTCAGCCCCCGGCCGTAGCTTGGTACTCGTCCACCCTGGACCCGTCGAACGTGTCGGAGGCGAGCCTTGCCCGGTTGCGCCGGATGGCGATGGTGCGGGGCGTCAACGGGGCGAAGGTGTTTAAGGTCGGCTCCACCACCCCTGAGGGTCAAGGGAGCACCTTCTATCCACTCTTCGTAAGTGCCATTGCTGCTGGCCTGGTGCCTCCCTTCTCCGAGTTCTTCGTCTCTCTCCTCCGCCACTATAAGCTGCAAGCCCTGCATCTCCACCCCAATTCCGTCCTTCTCGTGGCAATCTTCGCCTATTATTGCGAGGCTCACGTAGGGGTGCAGCCCTCAGTGGCCTTGCTGCGCCACTACTTCTACCTCCGGACCTCTCGTGGTACTGCTTCCGCGTGCGCGAGCTTCGTCGCGTACGGTGGCGCCATTGCCATCTCGAACCCCGGGAAAAGGATTGAGGGCTTCAGGAGCAAGTGGGTCTTGGTGGATGCTGGGCGCATCCACCCTCGGCTGATCTTTCCGACGGAGCAGCCCACGAGCTCCAGCAATTGGGGTCGAGCGGAGCTCACGGACCCCCGCGCGAAGCTGATGTTGGAGAAGATAGACGCGGATCTGAGGCCGGCCAATATGGCGGCGGCGAAGCTGACCGGCGCGTCGCTGCTGAGGGAATTCCTGGAGCACCAGCTGGCTCCGCTTCGGCAGTACTCACTTCCGATGTGCAGGCCCCGCCTAAGCCCGCGGCCTTAGCCGACGGAGATCTGGCTGCTGTCCTCCAATCTCTGGTCGGGGGAGATGTGGCGAGGTCGGCGGGCGCCCCTACGCCCTTGTTCCTCCGCGACGACTGGGAGCAGGTAGTGGAGTCCATGCCCGTCTTCAACGGGGATGGGCCCGTGCCCATGGAAACTCCCGAGGAACCGATGGACGTGCCCTCCGATGACTCTAGCGAAGAGGAGGAAGGAGGGGAGAGGGGAAAAGGGCCTGACTCCGAGGCGACTGACGGAGAGTCGAGGGCTCCCCTCCCCCAGCGCAGGTCCCGCGTTCTCCGCCTCTCTCCGAGCGATGACGACGAGGATGACGACGAAGACGACGACGAGCAGGACAGCGGGGGCTCACCCCCGATCCCGAAGAAGGACAGGACCGGGCTGATCTCCCGAGGGTCTGCCCTGGCCCCGGGGCGGACCACAGATGAACCTTCCGCCTCCAAGCTTCCCGAGGTTGACCCCTCCAGCTGGCTTTCGGGCTTCAAATTTGGCCGGAGGCTGCTTGAGCTCGCTGGCGACGACCCGTAAGCATTCGATTCCTGTCTTTATCTCTTGCTCTGCTTCTGAGGCTTGACATCCGCATCTCTTGGATACACTGGCGCCCGCAGCAAAGAAGCCGAAGGGGGCTCCCGAGGTTCCACTCGTGGCAGCGCCTCTGCCTGCGAAGGAGGGTGACTGCGACGCACAGGCTTCTCCTGCTCGGTCGTCCTCGCGGGGCCTGGCTGAGCCGGCTGGGGCGAGCTCAGCCCCCATGGCCCAAGTGGCTCCCGAGGTGCTCTCGCCTGCCGCCGCCACCACAGCTATCGGGGCGCGGCAGACTCTGCCTCAGGATGCTGTGGCCGCGCTGCCGCCTTCTCCTCCTACTCCACCGGTTGCTGTCTCTCAGACTCCTTCTGCCGTTCTGGATCATGCTGTTGCTGAGCTGGACCGACTGCGGCAGGATCTTCTTGGCGCCGACCCCCTCTTGGTGGCCGGGCGCTTGGAGCTGGCTTCAGGATGGATTCATTCCGACGCTTCGATTCAGGCGGCGCTGGTCCAGGCCTCGACGGTATGCGACGAGGAGAAGCAAGCCGTCCTTGAGGCGAAGACTGCCCGTGACGCAGCCCTGAGGGAGGTGGTCGATGTCCGTGGGCGTTTCAAGGCGCTGGAGGGCAAGCTGCAAGATTTGCAGGACCAGCTCGCGAACGAGGTCCGCCTTCGCCAAGAGCAGGAAGAAGGCGTGAAGGCTCACGAGGCGGCTCTCAAGGAGAGGGAGGTCAAGCTCAAGAAACGCCGCGACGGCCTAGGCGCGTTGGAGCAGGAGTTGGGGGCGAGGAAGGCCAAGCTGAACGACGAGGCCCTGGTTCTTGCCGAGGACCGCATGGCCTTCATGGAGATGGAGGCGAGGGCTCGCTCCTCACTGAGGATGCTTTACGACAGCGGCCTGGAGAGCCCACTGGCTGGCGCCAAGGACGGCCCCGCTAAGCTGCTTCCCTTCCTGGTTCACGCTCTTGAAGATGTCGCCCTTGGCCTTGGCCCCACGGCCGAGGCCGAGGCGCGTGTCCTGTCTTCTGCAGCACTGATGCGGGTCCTCACCCACATCTACCTTCACGATCCCGCTGTCAACCTTGACAGCCTGCTGGAGCCGGTGAGCGGCGAGCGTGCCGCTGCCGCTGCCGAGGCCGTGAAGGGTCGCGCAGAGGCCCTGCTGGGGAAGTTCCGGGCCTTCAGCACCAAGCCGAAGCAAGGCGCTGCCGACTCCACTGCTCCGTGAGGCGTACCCGATCCGCGCTGCTCCACCGCCGACAAGTGACTCCGTCGCGGCTCCTGTCCTGTCTTTAATTCCTGCACATGTATCATGCCTCGGGGAGGCGTTTAAACTTGCATTTGGCATTGAGATTACAGTGTGGACTGTAATATTTGCTTTTGAATTCCTTGAAATTTGCGCCTTTCCTTCCTACTTGCTTATGTTCTACGCCGGCAGAGCCCGGCCCCGCGCATGCCTCACCCAGCGTTGGTCCCGACCGGAAACCAGGACGGGGCCAAGGAGTGAGGGGCCACGTGACAAGTTAGGCTCCTGAGTCGCGATGCTCAGGAGTCCCCCTTGGAGCACGAACAACAAGTAGGGAGGTGTGATGCGGGTGGATCTACCGTTCTACGTCTGCAGAGCCCGGTCGCGCGCGTGCCTCACCCAGCATTGGTCCCGACCGAAAACCAGGACGGGGCCACGGAGTGAGGGGCTACGTGACCAGTTAGGCTCCTGAGTCGCGATGCTCAGGAGTCCCCCTTGACGCTCAAACGGCCATCGTACCTTGGCTCCGCTCGGGGAGAGACGCGCGATGAACCAGGCCCGAGGGGACCTGGCTGGGCGGCGTGTGTCTGGGTGTGACCCAGGCGCAGCCCCCGTGCCCAGCCCCCTCGCGCGGCACTCCCGAGGGGAGGCATTACGATGAGGCTAGACACTGAGCTCTGGGCTCCCTGAGGTTGATGCGGCCCCGGGGCCGCTTTGAGTTGTTTATCACCAGCGCGGAGCATAGTGCTACCGTATGTGTATGGGCATAGCCGCTCCTCGGCAGTGTCGTCAGCCAGCACGGAGCATGGTGCTTCCACTGGTACGTGGGAGGGGGGCCCCCTTCGGGAGGAGCCCTCGGGGCGTGTACAGCCCCGCCCTAACACGTGGCTGGCACGGTAGGGCCTGGCGAGGTGTATCTGGGCACCCGTGAGCCAGCGCGGGACTCATGGGGCCCTACCTCTAGGCGGGTTGCGCCTGGCACTGGGCCTTATCTTGTGATGTGTCCCTGCAAATTTGGTTAGATGTCGGCACTCTACGTCCTCGGGTCCCGACCCTCGAGCTGGTCTCAGCCGTCGGTGGTATGCCAGGTCGCGATGCCATGGACAAGGCCAGAGGGTGAGGGCTGGAGAGCCAGTAAGAGCCCTGAGTCGTGATGCTCAAGTACCCCCCCCCCTTAACGTGCAAGTGGTCGGCATGGAGAAGAAGAGGTGTTGTGGACCGACATCAAATAATCAAGCATGGCGGGTCTAACGCATAATCGGAGATAAACGCAAATGGGATACATGCCACTGGGCTTGGCCCGAGCGGCTTGGGGATCATGCAGCCCGAGGGGCGCCCCCAACAAGGTAAGCTAACAACATGGAATAAAAAAAGGACATAAGCCACAGGGATGGACCCACGCGGCCTGGGAATAATGCAGCCCTGGGGGGCGCTCCCAGCTGGAAGTAAAACTAGAAAGATGTCACCTGATGATGCCGAGGACGAAGGAGCGTTGATGTAGCAGGCTCGGTGGGCTACGGGAGCCGATCCTCACGAGCCCCCAGGCCCAGGGGCCTCGGGAGGCTCTGGAGGCGCTGGAGGCTCCTCGCGGGCCATCTCCACCCCTGCCAGGGCAGCGGAACGCTTGGCCTCTCGTGCCTCCGTGATGCCCCTCATGAGGCGCTGGTACGCGTCAGCCGCGCTCGGCAAGCCGTAAGGCATGCGAACGTAGCTGTGGGGTGGGCCTCCGCAGCGCCCCACTCGCGAGGGCCAGAGGCGCTCCAGAGAGGCGACTCGGTTGAGCCCTGGTATGTCGATGCAGACGCGCAGCCCACCATCCTCGCCTGGATGGGGGGCCACTACTAGTAGGCGGCGGCCGCCTTTCATGACTCTTGACTCATGTAGCTCCTGAATGGCCTTGCTGACGAACTCCTGAGGGTCTGGATCTCCTTGCCTTGCTCCTTCTCGAGGGAAACGTGCTTCGAAACACGCCTCCATGTGGTGCCCAAGCGCCTCCCTCGTGACCCTAGCTAGGTCGGTGGCCCTCCAGGGGAGAGCCCCTGAGCCCTGCCTGAGGAGGGCGCAGGGCTCGCTTTCCTATGCGATGGAAGGAGGTTCCCCCTGGGCAGGCGCGGGCCCAGAGGGGCCTGCCTCATGAGTGGTCGGGCCGGACGATGTCTTCTTCTTCTTGGGGGCGGTCTCGGGAGGCCTCCTGCTTCCACGATCCGGGTCTTCCAGTGACGCAGCCTGAAAGGCTCGTTCCAGGGAACACACCGCGTCCCTCTCTTCACAGGGCACCGTGATGACTCCGCCGCTTCCTGGCATCTTGAGGTCGTTGTAGCCGTGGTGAGTTACGGCCATGAACTTGGCCAGCGCTGGGTACCCAAGGATGGCGTTGTATGGCAGGCAAATGTGAGCGACGTCAAAGTCGATGAGCTCGATGCGGTAGTTGTCGCGTGCGCCGAAGGTGACAGGGAGGCGGACCTGCCCAATCGGGACCGTGGAGCCATCGGTGATACCGGAGAAAGGCTTGGTTGGCTGAAGCTGGCTGTAGGGCACTTGGAGATTGTTGAATGTTTCCACCGACAGGAAGTTGAGCCCTGCCCCGCCATCGATGAGGGTCTTGGTGACCACCACGTTGTTGATGATTGGGGAACAAAGCATCGGGAGGACTCCGGCTGTAGCCGCACACTTGAGCTGATCTGCTGAACTGAACGTGATGGCGCACGCCGACCACCTGAGAGGGCGCGTGGCTTCGAGCCTGGGGAGGACTGCGTTCACTTCGTGGGCGAACTGCTTAAAGATGCGCTGAGAGGCTGGGGCTTGTGCCCCGCCCAGGATGCAGGCGATCGCGCGCGGCTCCTGGAAGCCCCCAGCCCCCTCGTCCTGGTGGCGGTCCTCGTTTCTCCTTGGCTGCAGCGACAGCGGTGGGAGGCCTGCGTTGCCTTGCGGGCGATCCTCGCGAGGCTGACCCCTCCAGTCTCCCTCGCGAGGCTGATCCCTCCAGCCTCCCTCGCGAGGCGGGTCTTGCCAGCGATCCTCACGAGGTTGATCGCGCCACCCTTGGCGCGGGCCGCGGTCTTCCCAGCGTCCTGCGTTCCTTCCTCCTCCTCGGCCGTAGCCCCGGTCACTGTGGTCAGGGCGACGGCCGATCCTTCCTTCTCGCACGGCTCGGAGCTCTTGACATTCGTTGGTGTTGTGGGTGTGGAGGTCGTGGTACACACAATACCAGCTTCCCTTGGAAGGTTCGGGCTGATCTCTGCCTCGCTTGGTGTCTGGTTCTGCCGCGAGCACGGCAGCCCCCTTGCGCTTCACATCCTTGGCCTTGGGCTTCTTCTCTTCTGGGTCCGTGGCAGGCAGCTCGAGGAGGGAGAGACGCCCTTCCTCGGCCCTGGCGCACTTGGTTGCCAGGTCGAACAGCTCCAAGGAAGCGCACAAGTCTTCATGCATCGCCAGCTCCTCCTTCATCTTGACGTCGCGCACGCCGTCGGAGAAGGCCGAGATGATGGCCTCCTCGGTCACCTTTGGAATCTTGAGGCGCGCGTTGTTGAAGCGATGGATGTACTTCTGCAGGGTCTCCCCGGGCTGTTGCTTGATGCGGCGCATGTCGCTCACGGCGGGTGGACGATCGCGAGTGCCCTGGAAGTTAGCGATGAAGCGGGTGCACATCTCGTCCCAGGAGGAGATTGTGCCTGGAGCCAGGTTCAGGAGCCAGGTGCGGGCCCCGTCCTTGAGTGCCATGGGGAACCAGTTCGCCATGACCTTCTCATCTCCGTTGGCAGCTTTGATGCCCAGCTCGTAGAGCTGGAGGAACTCCGCAGGGTCAGCCGTGCCGTCGTAGCGAGGAGGCAAGTCCGGCTTGAACTCGCCGGGCCACGCGACGCTGCGTAACTCGGCAGTGAAGGCGCGGCAGCCTGCTGTGGCCACGGGAGGTCTTGGATGACGGGGAGCTTGGTCTTGCATGTCCCCACGCGCTGCAGCTGGGAGCAGCGCGGGGTCTCTACGCGCGGGAGCTGGAGCATGGTCGCAACGTGCTGGAGCAGGGAGCGCCCTGGCAGCTTCTTGCGGGCGAGGGACTTCTTGACAGCTCTGCTCTTGCCGTGCTGGCACCTGACGGAGCAGGTTCCGCCCAGGGGCCATGCGCCTCAGAGCCATGGCGCCGTCCTGAGAAGGAGGCGGTCGGGGCGCCGCCGGAGCTTCATCGCCCGCGCGGGGCGGGGTGTGGTGTAGCGGAATGGACGGCGCAGGAGAGCCCCCAGCGGCGCGGACGAGCTCGGCAACACGGTCGAGCCATTCTTCGTAGACGTCGTCGACGAGACGGTAGCGCAGGAGCACGTTTGCCACGATAAGTGCAGCCCGAGCCTCCATGGGCGCGCGGAGTGCGCGGGACGAAGAACCAGCTGGGGTGAGCAAGGGAGTTGCGGTGCGGCCGTCTTGCTGCACAGACGGATGCTGGGAAGATGCTTGCTACTTGTCCCCCGCCGGGCCGGTGGCGGCATTGACGGCAGGTGACGGGGAATGGCGAGGACGCCCACTGGCTGGGGCCGTTTGGGCGACGTGGGAAGCGAGCGCGGCTCGGCGCTCGGCGCGGGCCCGACGAGCGTCAGACATGGGCGTGATGGTCGGAGGAGAACGGGGTGGTGGAAGACGAATCCCGGCGCACCCCTACCCGGCGCGCCAAATGTCGGATTTCGGGTTCTGGCAGACCCTTGAGGTTCGAACACTGGGGTGCGCGCGGAGATTTCGCCTCCTACCTACTTGCACCCCTCCGCCTTGCTAGGATCTAAGCTAAAGAAAGAACAACACAAGAGACACAGGGTTTATACTGGTTCGGGCCACCGTTGTGGTGTAATACCCTACTCCAGTGTGAGGTGTGGTGGATTGCCTCTTGGGCTGATGATGATGAACAATATAAGGAAGAACAACCTCGCGAGGGTCTGTTCTTGGCTGGGGCGATGAACTGCTGGGAGGAGCTCTGTCACCCTTCTCTCTCTCTCTATCTGATCTAAACCCCTCTCTCAAGAGCCTCCTTCTCCGAACCCCTCAGCTCTCTGTCCGTGTGTGTCTCCGTCTCCGTCTGTGTCTGTCTCCGTCTGTCTCCCTCCCCCCTCTTGCGGGTGGCTGATCCTATTTATAGATGCCCTGGTCCTCCTCCCAAATATCGAGCGGGAAGAGAGCCAACAATGGCGGGCTAATTTAAAGGGGGACAGCTAGTATCAGCTATCCTGACAAAAGTAGTCTTCGCCTGCGCAAAACTCTGGTGATGACGCCATCTTGGGCTCCACGGTGACCTCCATCTCGTAGTCCTCCTGGTCTTGGTCTTGTTGCACTGAAATTGCAACCTTTGCCTGATGCCTCGGTACTCCGCGGCTGCGCTTGCCCCCTTTGCACCAAAGAGGAAGGGAGGACGCTGCGCGGGCTGGCACCCGCCTGGCGCCCTCGGTCGTCACGGCTTGCGTCAAGGGCACCTCATGAGGTACCCCGCCTTGATCTCTCCGCCTCCTCGTGAGCCAGCCTGACGAGGTCGTGCCTGAGGAAGCTCCGCGTCGTCCGCCCCGCGAGGCTTGGCCCCTCGCGAGGGTCTTGAGTTTGTGTTGGTGAAGATGGGCCACGCTGGGCCCCCTTTTGAGCCACGCCGCAGGCAGGCAAGTCTGGGGACCCCCGTTCCCAGAACGCGATAGTAGCCCCTGGGCCCAAGGCGCGCCCGGACTTGGCCGTGCAGGGAGGCGGAAGGGCAAGAGCGAAGTGCTGCAGGCCCTAACAGCCTGCGGCCTTGGGCGCCGTGTGGCGGTTGATGGGACGTGGGCGCCTCAGCAACCGTGTGAGTTGATTAAGGAGCGGCATCCACCTAGGCTTTGCTCCTTGCTTCCCCCGGTTGCTGCTCAGATCCCCTTCCTTGCGCCTCTCCTTCCTTTCTCCAAAATTTCCAGATCCGCTCCGACCGTGTGACCTAGGAAGCCATGGCGCCTCGTCAGCCCCCGGCCGTAGCTTGGTACTCGTCCGCCCTGGACCCGCCGAACGTGTCGGAGGCGAGCCTTGCCCGATTGCACCGGATGGCGACGGCGCGGGGCGTCAACAGGGCAAAGGTGTGCCTGAGGAAGCTCCGCGTCGTCCGCCCCGCGAGGCTTGGCCCCTCGCGAGGGTCTTGAGTTTGTGTTGGTGAAGATGGGCCGCACTGGGCCCCCTTTTGAGCCACGCCGCAGGCAGGCAAGTATGGGGACCCCCGTTCCCAGAACGCCGACAGTAGCCCCCGGGCCCAAGGCGCGCTCGGGCTTGTCCGTGCAGGGAGGCGGAAGGGCAAGAGCGAAGCGCTGCGGGCCCTAACAGCCTGCGGCCTTGGGCGTCGTGTGGCGGTTGATGGGACGTGGGCGCCTCAGCAACTGCGCGAGTTGATTAAGGAGCGGCATCCACCTAGGCTTTGCTCCTTGCTTCCCCCGGTTGCTGCTCAGATCCTCTTTCTTGCGCCTCTCCTTCCTTCCTCCAAAATTTCCAGATCCGCTCCGACCGTGTGACCTAGGAAGCCATGGCGCCTCGTCAGCCCCCGGCCGTAGCTTGGTACTCGTCCGCCCTGGACCCGCCGAACGTGTCGGAGGCGAGCCTTGCCTGGTTGCACCGGATGGCGACGGCACGGGGCGTCAATAGGGCGAAGGTGTTTAAGGTCAGCTCCGCCACCCCTGAGGGTCAAGGGAGCACCTTCTATCCACTCTTCGTAAGTGCCATTGCTGCTGGCCTGGTGCCTCCCTTCTCCGAGTTCTTCTTCTCTGTCCTCCGCCACTATAAGCTGCAAGCCCTGCATCTCCACCCCAATTCCGTCCTTCTCCTGGCAATCTTCGCCTATTATTGCGAGGCTCACGTACGGGTGCAGCCCTCAGTGGCCTTGCTGCGCCACTACTTCTACCTCCGGACCTCTCGTGGTACTGCTTCCGCGTGCGCGAGCTTCGTCGCGTACGATGGCGCCATTGCCATCTCGAATCCAGGGAAAAGGATTGAGGGCTTCAGGAGCAAGTGGGTCTTGGTGGATGCTAGGCGCATCCACCCTCGGCTGATCTTACCCATGGAGCAGCCCACGAGCTCCAGCAATTGGGGTCGAGCGGAGCTCACGGACCCCCACGCGAAGCTGATGTTGGAGTAGATGGACGCAGATCTGAGGCCGGCCAATATGGCGGCGGCGAAGCTAACCGGCGCGTCGCTGCTGAGGGAATTCCTGGAGCACCAGCTGGCTCCGCTTCGGCAGTACTCACTTCCGATGTGGAGGCCCCGCCCGAGCCCCGCGGCCTTAGCCGATGGAGATCTGGCTGCTGTCCTCCAATCTCTGGTCGGGGGCGATGTGGCGAGGTCGGCGGGCGCCCCTACGCCCTTGTTCCTCCGCGACGACTGGGAGCAGGTAGTGGAGTCCATGCCCATCTTCAACGGGGATGGGCCCGTGCCCATGGAAACTCCCGAGGAACCGGTGGACGTGCCCTCCGACAACTCCAGCGAAGAGGAGGAAGGAGGGGAGCGAGGCAAAGGGCCTGACTCCGAGGTGACTGATGGAGAGTCGAGGGCTCCCCTCCCCCGGTGCAGGTCCCGCATTCTCCGCCTCTCTACGAGCGACGACGACAAGGATGACGACGAAGACGACGACGAGCAGGACGGCGGGGGCTCACCCCCGATCCCGAAGAAGGACAGGACCGGGCTGATCTCCCGAGGGTCTGCCCCGGCCCCGGGGCGGACCGCAGATGAACCTTCCGCCTCCCCGGGCTGTTGCTTGATGCGGCGCATGTCGCTCACGGCGGGTGGCCGGTCGCGAGTGCCCTGGAAGTTGGCGATGAAGCGGGTGCGCATCTCGTCCCAGGAGGAGATTATTCCTGGAGCCAGGTTCAGGAGCCAGGTGCGGGCCCGGTCCTTGAGTGCCATGTGGAACCAGTTCGCCATGACCTTCTCGTCTCCGTTGGCAGCTTCGATGCCCAGCTCGTAGAGCTGGAGGAACTCCATAGGGTCAGCCATGCCGTCGTAGCGAGGAGGCAAGTCCGGCTTGAACTTGCCGGGCCACGCGACGCTGCGTAGCTCGGCGGTGAAGGCACGGCAGCCTGCTGTGGCCACGGGAGGTCTTGGATGATGGGGAGCTTGGTCTTGCATGTCCCCACGCACTGTAGCTGGGAGCAGCGCGGGGTCTTGACGCGCGGGAGCCGGAGCATGGTCACGATGTGTTGGAGCAGGGAGCACCCTGGCAGCTTCTTGCGGGCGAGGGACTTCTTGACATCTCTACTCTTGCCGCGCTGGCACCTGATGGAGCAGGTTCCGCCCAGGGGCCACGCGCCTTGGAGCCATGGCGCCGTCCTGAGGAGGATGCGGCCGGGGCGCCGCTGGAGCTTCATCACCCGCGCGGGGCGGGGTGCGGTGCAGCGGAACGGACGGCGCAGGAGAGCCCCCAGCGGCGCGGACGAGCTTGGCGACGCGGTCGAGCCATTCTTCATAGACGTCGTCGACGGGACGGTAGCGCAGGAGCTCGTTTGCCGCGGTGAGTGCATCCCGAGCCTCCATGGGCGCGCGGAGCGCGTGGGATGAAGAACCAGCTGGGGTGAGCGAGGGAGTTGCGGTGCGGCCGTCTTGCCGCACGGACGGATGCTGGGACGATGCTTGCTGCTCGTCCCCCGCCGGGCTGGTGGCGGCGTTGACGGCAGGTGACGGGGAACGGAGAGGACGCCCGCCGACTGGGGCTGTCTGGGCGACGCGGGAAGCGAGCACGGCCCGGCGCTCGGCGCGGGCCCGACGAGCGTCAGACATGGGCGTGATGGTCGGAGGAGAACGGGGTGGTGGAAGACGAATCCTGGCGCACCCCTACCTGGCGCGCCAAATGTCGGATTTCGGGTTCCGGCAGACCCTTGAGGTTCGAACACTGGGGTGCGCACGGAGATTTCGCCTCCTACCTACCTGCACCCCTCCGCCTTGCTAGGATCTAAGCTAAAGAAAGAACAACACAAGAGACACAAGGTTTATACTGGTTCGGGCCACCGTTGTCGTGTAATAACCTACTCCAGTGTGAGGTGTGGTGGATTGCCTCTTGGGCTGATGATGATGAACAATACAAGGAAGAACAGCCTCGCGAGGGTCTGTTCTTGGCTGGGGCGATGAACTGCTGGGAGGAGCTCAGTCACCCTTCTCTCTCTCTCTCTCTATCTGATCTAAACCCCTCTCTCAAGAGCCTCCTTCTCCGAACCCCTCAGCTCTCTGTCCGTGTGTGTCTCCGTCTCCGTCTGTGTCTATCTCCGTCTGTCTCCCTCCCCCCTCTTGCGGGTGGCTAATCCTATTTATAGATGCCCTGGTCCTCCTTCCAAATATCGAGCGGGAAGGGAGCCAACAATGGCGGGCTAATTTAAAGGGGGACAGCTAGTATCAGCTATCCTGACAAAAGTAGTCTTCGACCGCGCAAAGCTCTGGTGATGACACCGTCTTGGGCTCCACGGTGACCTCCGTCTCGTAGTCCTTCTGGTCTTGGTCTTGTTGCACCGAAATGGCAACCTTTGCCTGATGCCTCGGTACGCCGCGGCTACGCTTGCCCCCTTTGCACCAAAGAGGAAGGGAGGACGCTGCGCGGGCTGGCACCCGCCTGGCGCCCTCGGTCGTCACGGCTTGTGTCACGGGCACCTCGTGAGGTACCCCGCCTTGATCTCTCCGCCTCCTCGTGAGCCAGCCTGACGAGGCCGTGCCTGAGGAAGCTCCACGTCGTTCGCCCCGTGAGGCTTGGCCCCTCGCGAGGGTCTTGAGTTTGTGTTGGTGAAGATGGTCCGCGCTGGGCCCCCTTTTGAGCCACGCCGCAGGCCGCAGGCAGGCAAGTCTGGGGACCCTCGTACCCAGAACGCCGACAAATTGATCCTTTGGAATCATGGTTCCGATCATATTTTCTCCTTGATTCCATTTCTCCGACAAGTTAAAGCACTTGTCTTCTGTAGATCAATACACCTCTGCGACCTCTATTATGTTCTACCTTCGAGTATTACCCCGTGGTATCTCGATAATATCACAGAACCATATTACTTCTTATGAGTTCTTCTTCAAGTATTATTTCTCATCGATTCCAATTTTTTTTCTAGGGTCTGAGTTGTTAGACACTCAGGGACACCGATAGTGAATCGAGTCTGTAATCCAATTCATTGACTCTAAGTAATTTTCGTTGCTTATGAGTTTAATAATCCTTCAAGTCATTTCTAGCCTAATCAGCTATATCATTATCATGCTAAATTTTAGTTGTGCTACCAGGACCTTCTCGGAGCAAAATTTTCGACGATGAGCTAATCTTACGTCGATCTTCCTCGTCATATCATTTCTCCTTGAACATCAAACTTGATTTCGAGTTTGTGTCGTACCCTCGGTTCCCCTATCCTTTCGCTTCATCATCTTTTGACTTGATGGCATCACTGACCGATTACATCTTCATGAAATATCTCGACAACTGTATCATGATCATCATCAACATTCGGAGCTATTCCAAGATATATATCAAAATCTTGATGAGAAATGCCATCCTTGTCACTCAATGATTTGTGTTATCATCGACCACTTTATCACCTTCCGTTCAACACAAACTTGTTTGTGTTTTGTGTTATACCTTTGAGATCCTTGCTACCCAGCATTTGTTCTTCTTTACCTTGGAAGTATTACCATCTTTTATGTCAAGAAAGTCGTGAGAGTTTCACTACCTCTTAAGAGATCTTGATTTATGTGATACTTCTTGCCATATCCGTTCATTCCTTGGTCCCCGTGTTGTTTCTAACCAGAAAACCGACAATTGAACTATGATGTGCGACTTCAAAACTTCTAGCAACCCTATCGCTGTGAAGTTAATGGTCGATATTTCATTCTTAGACCATTGGTTATCGAATCACCATTCTAACATTGATCATGCTACCTAAGCCCATATTTCGGGTGCACCCTTCAATCAATGTTTAACTGTGTATGTTTTCCTCAAGCATACCTCATTATATCATTTGATCTGACAAATGTTATCTCCTTGTTCAAATACTGGTGGAAATCCATCTTTTGGAAATCTTGATTCATTGTCGCTGAGTTCATCAGCCACCTCCTCATCCTCTCCTTGGTTAATGATGAACTTTTGTTTTGGAACTTGCTTCTATAGTTCATTTCCTGAGAATCTTATATTGTCATCTCGTCGATTTGTGTTGCACCTCTTCATCTCAAGCAACCTGAGTCTGGGGTATCCTGACACCAATTGGACCTAAACCTCGGTCAGATATGATGGTTGGAACATATTCCCAAGAGTTATAACATTGGTCTTTAACCTGATAAGGTGATGTCATCCTAACACACCTGTCCGTAGGTCCTATTGTTATAGTTTCCTTTTTAGCAAGGTTAGCCATTCTTCCGTGAGGAAATTGTAAGACTTATTCTATAAGTTGTTCTTGATGGATCCTTTGGGTATCCAAAGTCCGACCTTGCTTAAAGACCATGTCAATGCTATCTCGAAGCATGTCCGTGGTACTTTGATTTTCAATAAGAACATTTGAAGAACAAATGCAAAAGTTTCCTTATCAATTATCCAAACACCGTCGTATGGGTAATGGCATGAAATTTCTCTCCCCTTTCCTAAAGGGTTTTCTACATTATATCCCTTCATGGATATCATGCTTTGCTTGCCCTTGGAAAGAATATACCCCTGAAATATGTGTTTAAACACATTTTCCTTTTCATTTGTTTTGTTTAATCTTTCTTGTGATCTATATGATGTAAGCAGTAATAATTCACTGCTTATGTAAACACCTCAGTGTACAACTCTGTCGATAAGACCCTGTTACTATTATTGATGACCTTCCGGTAACCATAGATGGACGAGAACTTTGCCTATTGGTCCGCCTCGTTTCAACGAGCAGGAAAATGGTTCACTTCGTCCCTCGCCCTTGGTACCAATGTTGTTACCAACATAACTGACAGGCAATCCTTTGACAGGCCTTGCTACCATGACCGTGCAAGATGTCAGCGCCCTTTCTACTTTTAACCCACATGATGGGCCCATAACCCATAGTTCCACAGGATCGAAACCTAACTCTTTTGTATATCCCAGTTTCCAAAATTATTCCTCGCGCTTGGCTTCGTTGATAATTCACGAGCCACCTTCCTTGAGATGATCTATTCTAGTTTTAGCCACAATACTTATTCAGTTGCTCTTAACCCCTCTCACATTCCGTTTCAGGCACGAATGTTTGCCTACCCGCTTGAAAATTCTCATGCCTACTATCATTTCTCTCGATGTATTTTCTGAGTTCCAACTCGAGAGATACTCATATGTTCATTCATGGGTTAACCCCAGATGAATACCCTCTTAGCACTCTATAGTTGCCGAGCTGCCCTTACCTATTCGTAAGTATGATGGGATTCCCGAAGAAAGGATGACGACTTCATCATGATGACCTGAAGTCGAGAAATGAAGACATCAACGTAATGGATCGACCTCTTTGAGAAGAGCAACCAAGACTGAGAACACTCGTTAGGATTTCGTAACCAGAACCTCACCCCCTTCCACCTCCTAAATCTCGGGACGAGATTTCTTGTCGTGGAGGAGAATTGTGACGCCCGAGTAATTAAGATACAGTAACCCCCTCCTAATGATGCCACGTCACCTCAGTTACTATTGATAAAACCGCGTTGATTCGAAACTGATTAAATTCAAATCAAAATCAAGGCAAACAACAAAAGTTCTCAAATGTTAAAACTAAAATGTCCGGGTTGTGACAAATATTGCATAGGTAGTTATGGTGAAGAACCCATATTTAAATAAAATATTTAAATGCACGATAGTAGATAAAACCGTGGCAAAACAATTATTTAAATGCTTTTAAATATTAAACAAATATTTAGAGTATTCCAAATAAATTGTAACTTGGAGGTCTAGCCCATCACACTGCCTAAGATAGGTGTGCCATATTTCATGCTCAACTAAATTAGTTTAGTTTATAAAAGAAGGCAAAACAGTAAAGAAAATAAGAAACATCAAAGTACAAAAGGAAAAGGCCTAACTACTACTGTATTAGTGGGCTCTAGTGGCACTTTGCACCTTGGCCCATCTAGCAACAATAGCCAGCCCAACCCAGCTGACATATCCTTCCACCTCCAGTTACAGGTGCAGAGGAGCCGTGGCAGGCATCCATGGTGCCCTGGCCACATGTCGGCCATCCCTGGCACCCCCTGGCGGATAAAAGCGACGCTGTTGACCCCCGAGCAACCCTAGCCCCTAGTTCCCCCACTCCCTCACTTGCCATCGTCGTCTTGCTTGTGCTCGAGTATGTAGTCGCCATGGCCGAGCTCAACCGCATGGCTATCGTGCTCCCAAGCGCGTGATACGCTGTCAAGAAGCCTCCTCGTCATCGTCTCCTTCGTCTTCGTTGCTGGATCGAGGCCAACATGCAGCATCGCCGTCACTACGCCGGTCGTCTTCAACCTCGGTGCCGCGCTGCCTGCCGCCATCGACCTGCGTCACCTCGTCCATCCCGGCCTCCCCAAGCACGCCACCGACCTCTACTGTGAGCTCTTCTCCATTCCCCCTCTCCTCTTTTTGTTTCCTCTGTCCTATGCCCCCATCCCACCGCGAGGGCCGAGCTCCGCTCGCTGTGCGCCTGGCTGCGTTCCCGTCGTGCCCTGCCTCACGCCCGCGCGCTTGCGTGTGGCCCTGCCGCTGCTGCTGCGCGCGCACTCCATCCCTTGCCCGCGCCCTCGCCCGGCCAACCTCGCGCTGCGCTGCGGTTGTTGCTCTATAGCTTTTGCCGCTCGCTGCACCCGACCATAGCTCGGTGAGGCCGCCCCGGCCAGAGCTCAGCCTACTGCTGCCGCTACCTCCCTCCACATGTGCCCGCTACCGTCCTCGTCCTGCTCGTGCCCGCGCTAGCCGCGCCTGCCTTCCTCTGCGCCCTGTACGCCCGCTCGCTCACTGCTGCTACTCCCTGTGCGGCCGTCGATGCTGCCGCAGCTGTGCCCGCCAGCACCGGGCCGCGTCCGCTGCCACTCCCCATTGCACCCCGGCCCTAACTGTTGTCGTCCGCATGATATCGCGCCGCGCTCAGGCCCTGCCTCCGCCTGCACGCGCCCTCTTGCGCTTGCCGTGCTCGCGCCACGCCGTTGCCCACCGTTGCTCTGCCTGTACTACTACTATGCTACTAGTTACTGTAGGTGCTAGCTAGCTATCTTTTCTAATTCTACACTAACTAACCCCCTAGGCAGCCCTTAATCAGTGACTAAACAACTGTTAACATGAGTAAAAATATTATGGGCAGGTAGTACACTTGACAGGCTCGAAGTTATCCCACTGGACCAAATTCAAATAAGGCAATGATTAAATCCTATGAAAATGACAAAAGTCTATATTCTGTTAACAGGAAAGACTGAAAACAGAGTTATTGCGGTAGCTAATTTAGGGCAGAAAATAAATTGGATACATGGATCTAATAGAGATGCAATTTATACCATATTGTAGATCATAGAAGATCAATATTGGTATAAGGCACTAACCCATAGGATGAATAGAACACTAGCTATAGCCTTTACAAAACAACTAAGTGATGTTTAAAACTGAGGACTTAGCCAATTTTCACAGATTTCAGAATATGTTTAAAACTTTGAAAATCATAGAAATTAATCCATAACTCGGATGAAAAGGTTTTCTACATGAAAGTTGCTCAGAAAAATCCAATGAATCCGAATGCGTGGTCCGTTCATCGGTCACGTGCCCCTAGCATGCTGAACATGGTGTTGGGAAACGTATTATTTCAGAAATTTTCAACGTGAGGGGAGAGTGTGTCCACGTACCCTTATAGAACGAAAGCGGAAGCATTTAGCACAACGTGGTTGATGTAGTCATACGTCTTCAAGATCCGATCGATCCAAGCACCGAACGTACGACACCTCCGAGTTCAGCACACGTTTAGATCGATGATGTCCCGCGAACTCCGATCCAGCAGAGCTTAACAGGAGAGTTCCGTCAGCATGACGGTGTGGTGACGGTGATGATGATGCTACCTACGCAGGGCTTCGCCTAAGCACCACTACGATATGATCGAGGTGGAATATGGTAGAGGGGGGCACCGCACACGGCTAAGAGATCAAGAGATTAATTGTTGTGTCTAGAGGTGCCCCTGCCCCCGTATATAAAGGATGGAGGGAGAGGCCGGCCCTAGAGGGGGCGCGCCAAGTGTGGGGAGTCCTACTAGGACTCCCAAGTCCTAGTAGGATTCCCCTTTCCTTTCCGGAGTAGGAGAGATGGAAAGAGGGGGAGATGGAGAAGGAAAAGGGGGCTGCACCCCTTGTCCAATTCGGACCAGAGGGGGGGCGCCTCCTTACTTTTGGCGTCTCTCCTCTATTCCCGTATGGCCCAATAAGGCCCAATACTTCTCCCGGTGAATTTCCGTAACTCCCTGGTACTCCAAAAATACCCGAATCACTCGGAACCTTTCCGATGTTCGAATATAGTCGTCCAATATATCGATCTTTACGTCTCGACCATTTCGAGACTCCTCATCATGTACCCGATCTCATCTTGGACTCCGAACTACCTTCGGTACATCAAATCACACAAACTCATAATATAACCGTCATCGAACTTTAAGCGTGCAGACCCTACGGGTTCGAGAACTATGTAGACATGACCAATACACGTCTCCGGTCAATAACCAATAGCGGAACCTGGATGCTCATATTGGCTCCTACATATTCTACGAAGATCTTTACCGATCAAACCGCATAACAACATACGTTGTTCCCTTTGTCATCGGTATGTTACTTGCCCGAGATTCGATCATCGGTATCTCAATACCTAGTTCAATCTCCTTACTGGAAAGTCTCTTTACTCGTTCCATAATACATCATCCCGTAACTTACTCATTAGTTACAATGCTTGCAAGGCTTATAGTGATGTGCATTACCGAGTGGGCCCAGAGATACCTCTCCGACAATCGGAGTGACAAATCGTAATCTCGAAATACGCCAACCCAACAAGTACCTTTGGAGACACCTGTAGAGCACCTTTATAATCACCCAGTTACGTTGTGACATTTGGTAGCACACAAAGTGTTCCTCCGGTAAACGGGAGTTGCATAATCTCATAGTCATAGGAACATGTATAAGTCATGAAGAAAGCAATGACAACAAACTAAACGATCAAGTGCTAAGCTAACAGAATGGGTCAAGTCAATCACATCATTCTCCTAAAGATGTGATCCCGTTAATCAAATGACAACTCTTTGTCTATGGCTAGGAAACATAACCATCTTTGATCAACGAGCTAGTCAAGTAGAGGCATACTAGTGACACTCTGTTTGTCTATGTATTTACATATGTATCATGTTTCCGGTTAATACAATTCTAGCATGAATAATAAACGTTTATCATGATATAAGGAAATAAATAGTAACTTTATTATTGCCTCTAGGGCATATTTCCTTCAGTCTCCCAGTTGCACTAGAGTCAATAATCTAGTTCACATCTTTATGTGATTAGTTCACATCTCCATGTGACTAATACCCAAAGGGTTTACTAGAGTCTATAATCTAGTTCACATTGCTATGTGATTAACACCCAAAGAGTGATCATGTTTTGCTGGTGAGAGAAGTTTAGTCTACGAGTCTGCACCATTCAGATCCATATGTATTTCGCAAATTTCTATGTCTACAATGCTCTGCACGGAGCTACTTTAGCTAATTGCTCCCACTTTCAATATGTATCTAGATCGAGACTTAGAGTCATCCAGATCGATGTCAAAGCTTGCATCGATGTAACTCTTTACGACGAACCTTTTGTCACCTGCATAATCGAGAAATATATCCTTATTCCACTAAGGATAATTTTGACCATTGTCCAGTGATCTACTCCTAGATCACTATTGTACTCCCTTGCCAAACTCAGTGTAAGGTATACAATAGATCTGGTACACAGTATGGCATACTTTATAGAACCTATGGCTGAGGCATAGGGAATGACTTTCATTCTCTTTCTATCTTCTGCCGTGGTCGGGCTTTGAGTCTTACTCAACATCACACCTTGCAACAGAGGCAAGAACTCTTTCTTTGACTGTTCCATTTTGAACTAATTCAAAAACTTGTCAAGGTACATACTCATTGAAAATCTTTATCAAGCGTCTTGATCTATCTCTATAGATCTTGATGCTCAACATGTAAGCAGCTTCACCGAGGTCTTTCTTTGAAGAACTCCTTTCAAATACTCCTTTATGCTTTCTAGAAAATTCTACATCATTTCTGATCAACAATATGTCATTTACATATACTTATCAGAAAGGTTGTAGTGCTCCCACTCACTTTCTTGTAAATACAGGCTTCACTGCAAGTCTGTATAAAACTATATGCTTTAATCAACTCATCAAAGTGTATATTCCAACTCCGAGATGCTTGCACCAGTCCACAGATGGATCGCTGGAGCTTGCACATTTTGTTAGCACCTTTAGGATTGACAAATCCTTCTGGTTGCATCATATACAACTCTTTTTTAATAAATCCATTAAGGATTGCAATTTTGTTATCCATTTGCTAGATTTCATAAATTGCGTAAATTGCTAACATGATTCAGACAGACTTTAAGCATCGATATGAGTGAGAAAATCTCATCGTAGTCAACACCTTGAACTTTGTCAAAATCTTTTTCCGACAAGTCTAGCTTTGTATATAGTAACACTACTATCAGTGTTCGTCTTCCTCTTGAAGATCCATTTATTTTCTATGGCTTGCTGATCATCGGGCAAGTCAACCAAAGTCCACACTTTGTTCTCATACATGGATCCCATCTCAGATTTCATGGCCTCAAACCATTTCGCAGAATCTGGGCTCATCATCGCTTCCTCATAGTTTGTAGGTTCGTCGTGGTCAAGTAACATGACCTCCAGAACAGGATTACCGTACCACTCTAGTGCGGATCTTTACTCTGGTTGACCTACGAGGTTCGGTAGTAACTTGATCTGAAGTTACATGATCATCATCATTAGCTTCCTCACTAATTGGTGTAGGAGTCACAGAAACAGATTTCTGTGATGAACTACTTTCCAATAAGGGAGCAGGTACAGTTACCTCATCAAGTTCTACTTTCCTCCCACTCACTTCTTTCGAGAGAAACTCCTTCTCTAGAAAGGATCCATTCTCAGCAACAAATATCTTGCCTTCGGATCTGTGATAGAAGGTGTACCCAACAGTTACTTTTGGGTATCCTATGAAGACACACTTCTCCGACTTGGGTTTGAGCTTATCAAGATGAAACTTTTTCACATAAGCATCGCAACCCCAAACTTTAAGAAACGACAGCTTAGGTTTCTTGTTAAACCACAGTTCATACGGTGTCGTCTCAACGAATTTAGATGGTGCCCTTTTTTAATGTGAATGCAGTTGTCTCTAATGCATAACCCAAAACGATAGTGGTAAATCGGTAAGAGACATCATAGATTGCACTATATCAAATAAAGTATGATTATGACGTTCGAACACACCATTACGCTATGGTGTTCCAGGTGGCATGAGTTTGTGAGACTATTCCACATTGTTTTAATTGAAGACCAAACTCGTAACTCAAATATTTGCCTCTGCGATCAGATCGTAGAAACTTTATTTTCTTGTTACGATGATTTTCCACTTCCCTCTGAAATTCTTTGAACTTTTCAAATGTTTCAGACTTATGTTTCTTCAAGTAGATATGCCCATATCTGCTCAAATCATCTATGAAGGTCAGAAAATAACAGTACCCGCCACGAGCCTCAACACTCATTGGACCTCATACATCAGTATGTATTATATCCAATAAGTCAGTTGCTCACTCCATTGTTCCAGAGAGCAGAGTCTTAGTCATCTTTGCCCATGAGACATGGTTCACAAGCATCAACTGATTCATAATCAAGTGATTCCAAAAGCCCATTAGCATGGATTTTCTTCATGCGCTTTACACCAATATGACCTAAACGGCAGTGCCACAAATAAGTTGCACTATTATTATTAACTTTGCATCTTTTGGCTTCAATATTATGAATATGTGTATTACTATGATCGAGATCCAACAAACCATTTTCATTGGGTGTATAACCATAGAAGGTTTTATTCATGTAAACAGAATAACAATTATTCTTTAACTTAAATGAATAACCGTATTGCAATAAACATGATCAAATAATATTCTTGCTCAACGCAAACACCAAATAACATTTATTTAGGTCCAACACTAATCCCGAAAGTATAGGGAGTGTGCGATGATGATCATATCATTCTTGGAACTACTTCCAACACACATCGTCACTTCACCCTTAACTAGTCTCTATTCATTCTGCAACTCCCGTTTCAAGTTACTACTCTTAGCAACTGAACTAGTATCAAATACCCAGGGGTTGCTATAAACACTAGTAAAGTACACATCAATATCATGTATATCAAATATACCTTTGTTCTCTTTGCCATCCTTCTTATCCGCCAAATGCTTGGGATAGTTCTGCTTTGAGTGACCAGTCCTTTTGCAGTAGAAGCACTTAGTCTTAGGCTTAGGTCCAGACTTGGGCTTCTTCACTTGAGCAACAACTTGCTTGATGTTCTTCTTGAAGTTCCCCTTCTTCCCTTTACCCTTTTCTTGAAACTAGCGGTCTTGTCAACCATCATCACTTGATGCTTTTCTTGATTTCTACCTTCATCGATTTCAGCATCACGAAGAGCTTGGGAATCGTCTCTGTTATCCCTTGCATATTATAGTTCATCACGAAGTTCTAGTAACTTGGTGATAGTGACTAGAGAATTCTGTCAATCACTATCTTATTTGGAAGATTAACTCCCACTTGATTCAAGCAATTTTAGTACTCAGACAATCTAAGCACATGCTCACTGGTTGAGCTATTCTCCTCCATCTTGTAGGCAAAGTACTTGTCAAAGGTCTCATACCTTTCGACATGGGCATGAGTCTGAAATACTAATTTCAACTCTTGGAACATCTCATATGATCTGTGACGTTCAAAACGTCTTTGAAGCCCTGATTCTAAGTCGTAAAGCATGGTGCACTAAACTATCAAGTAGTCATCATACCGAGCTTTGCCAAATGTTCATAATGTCTGCATATGCTCCTGCAATAGGTCCGTCACCTAGCGATGCATCAAGGACATAATTCTTTTGTGCAGCAATGAGGATAATCCTCAGATCACGGACCAAGTCCGCATCATTTCTACTAACATCTTTCAACATAGTTTTTCTCTAGGAACATATCAAAATAAATGGGGAGCAACATCGCGAGCTATTGATCTACAACATAGATATGCTAATACTACCAGGACTAAGTTCATGATCAATTAAAGTTCAGTTAATCAAATTATTTAAAGAACTCCCACTTAGATAGACATCCCTCTAATCTTCTAAGTGATCACATGAACCATATCAACTAAACCATGTCCGATCATCACGTGAGATGGAGTAGTTTCAATGGTGAACATCACTATGTTGATCATATCTACTATATGATTCACGCTCGACCTTTCGGTCTTAGTGTTCCAAGGCCATATCTGCATATGCTAGGCTCGTCAAGTTTAACCTGAGTATTCCGCGTGTGCAACTATTTTGCACCTGTTGTATTTGAACATAGAGCCTATCACACCCGATCATCACGTGGTGTCTCAACACGAAGAACTTTCGCAACGGTGCATACTCATGGAGAACACTTGTACCTTGATAATTTAGTGAGAGATCATCTTATAATGCTACCATCAATCAAACCAAGAAAAGATGCATAAAAGATAAATATCACATGCAATCAATATAAGTGATATGATATGGCCATCATCATCTTGTGCTTGTGATCTTCATCTCTGAAGCACCGTCATGATCAGCATTGTCACCGACGCGACACTTTGATCTCCATCGTAGCATTGTTGTCGTCTTGCCAACTTATGCTTCTACGACTATCGCTACCGCTTAGTGATAAAGTAAAGCATTACAGGGCGACTGCATTGCATACAATAAAGCCATAACCATATGGCTCCTGCTAGTTGCCGATAACTTGGTTACAAAACATGATCATCTCATACAATAAAATATAGCATCATGCCTTGACCATATCACATCACAACATGCTCTGCAAAAACAAGTTAGACGTCTTCTACTTTGTTGTTGCAAGTTTTACGTGGCTGCTATTGGCTGAGCAAGAACCGTTCTTACCTACGCATCAAAACCACAACGATAGTTTGTCAAGTTAGTGTTGTTTTAACCTTCTCAAGGACCGGGCGTAGCCACACTTGGTTCAACTAAAGTTGGAGAAACTGACACCCGCCAACCACCTGTGTGCAAAGCACGTCGGTAGAACCAGTCTCGCGTAAGTGTACGCGTAATGTCGGTCCGGGCCGCTTCATTCAACAATGCCGCCGAACCAAAGTATGACATGCTGGTAAGCAATATGACTTATATCGCCCACAACTCACTTGTGTTCTACTCATGCATATAACATCTACGCATAAAACCTGGCTCAGATGCCACTGTTGGGGAACGTATTATTTCAAAAATTTCCTACGCACATGCAAGATCATGGTGATGCATAGCAACGAGAGGGGAGAGTGTGTCCACGTACCCTCGTAGACCGAAAGCGGAAGCGTTTAGCACAACGTGGTTCCTGTAGTCGTACATCTTCACGATCCGACCGATCCAAGCACCGAACGTACGGCACCTCCGAGTTTAGCACACGTTCAGCTCGATGACGTCCCGCGAACTCCGATCCAGCAGAGCTTCACAGGAGAGTTCCGTCAGCACGACGGCGTGGTGATGGTGATGATGATGCTACCTACGCAGGGCTTTGCCTAAGCACCGCTACGATATAATCGAGGTGGAATATGGTGGAGGGGGGCACCGCACACGACTAAGAGATCAAGAGATCAATTGTTGTTTCTAGAGGTGCCCCCCGCCCCCGTATATAAAGGAGGGAGGGAGAGGCCGGCCCTAGAGGAGGCGCACCAAGTGTGGGGAGTCCTACTAGGACTCCCAAGTCCTAGTAGGATTCCCCTTTCCTTTCCGGAGTAGGAGAGAAGAAAAGAGGGGGAGAGGGAGAAGGAAAAGGGGGCTGCACCCTTGTCCAATTCGGACCAGAGGGGGACACGCGCCTCCTTCCTTTTGGCCTCTCTCATCTATTCCCGTATGGCCCAATAAGGCCCAATACTTCTCCCGGTGAATTCCTGTAACTCCCCGGTACTCCGAAAATACCCGAATCACTCGGAACCTTTCCGATGTCCGAATATAGTCGTCCAATATATCGATATTTACGTCGTGACCATTTCAAGACTCCTCGTCATGTCCCCGATCTCATCCGGGACTCCGAACTACCTTCGGTACATCAAATCACATAAACTCATAATATAACCGTCATCGAACTTTAAGCGTGCAGACCCTACGGATTCGAGAACTATGTAGACATGACCGAGACACGTCTCTGGTCAATAACCAATAGCGGAACCCGGATGCTCATATTGGCTCCTACATATTCTACGAAGATCTTTATCGGTCAAACCGCATAACAACATACGTTGTTCCCTTTGTCATCGGTATGTTACTTGCCCGAGATTCGATCGTCGGTATCTCAATACCTAGTTCAATCTCGTTACTGGCAAGTCTCTTTACTCGTTCCATAATACATCATCCCGCAACTAACTCATTAGTTACAATGCTTGCAAGGCTTATAGTGATGTGCATTACCGAGTGGGCCCAGAGATACTCTCCGACAATCGGAGTGACAAATCCTAATCTCAAAATACGCCAACCCAACAAGTACCTTTGGAGACACCTGTAGAGCACCTTTATAATCACCCAGTTATGTTGTGACGTTCGGTAGCACACAAAGTGTTCCTCCGGTAAACGGGAGTTGCATAATCTCATAGTCATAGGAACATGTATAAGTCATGAAGAAAGCAATAGCAACAAACTAAACGATCAAGTGCTAAGCTAACGGAATGGGTCAAGTCAATCACATCATTCTTCTAAAGATGTGACCCCGTTAATCAAATGACAACTCTTTGTCTATGGCTAGGAAACATAACCATCTTTGATCAACGAGCTAGTCAAGTAGAGGCATACTAGTGACACTCTGTTTGTCTATGTATTCACACATGTATCATGTTTCCGGTTAATACAATTCTAGCATGAATAATAAACATTTATCATGATATAAGGAAATAAATAGTAACTTTATTATTGCCTCTAGGGCATATTTCCTTCACATGGAACATTCCCTCTCTGGTCATCTATCTGACACAGGTCCGGAATCGGGAAAACATTCCCGGTTGAATTCCCCCTTCACCTATATCGTGCAGCACTTCGTTAGGTTGACCCTAGTTCTGCTTTTCGTCATGTCATGCTTTATGATGCTTTGTTTGCTTTATATTTATTATTTATCCCCCCTCTTCTTTCTGGTAGACTCCGAGAGCGCTGTTGGTACCCCCGATCGACTACGTTGTTGACGACCCCTTCTTGCCAGAGCAACCAGGCAACCCCCCTGATCACCAGATATTGCCTATTCTTCTCTCTACTGCTTGCATTATAGTAGTGTAGCATGTTACTGCTTTCCGTTAATCCTATTCTGATGCATAGCCTGTCCTTGATGGAGTCCAGGAGCCAGAGGATCCCGATGATGATTCTATGTGGAGTTTGACTTTGAGGAGTAGTTAGGAGGTCCCAGGCAGGAGGCCTCGCCTTTTCGATCATTGTTAAATTTGTGCTAGCCTTCTTAAGGCAATCTTGTTTAACTTATGTCTGTACTCAGATATTGTTGCTTTCGCTGACTCTTATTTCTTTGAGCATTTGTATTCGAGCCCTCAAGGGCCCTGGCTTGTAATTTAAAGCTTATATTATTTTAGTTTGTGTCTAGAGTTGTGTTGTGATATCTTCTCGTGAGTCCTTGATCTTGATCGTACACATTTGCGTGTATGATTAGTGTATGGTCAAATCGGGGGCGTCACAGGTTAATCATAAGTGGGATGCTTGTCCAAGTAAGGACAGTGCCCAAGCACCGGTCCACCCACATATCAAATTATCAAAGTACCGAACGTGAATCATATGAACATGATGAAAACTAGCTTGATGATAATTCCCGTGTGTCCTCGGGAGCGTTTTCCTTTATATAAGAGTTTGTCCAGGCTTGTCCTTTGCTACAAAAAGGATCGGGCCATCTTGTTGCACCTTATTTACTTGCATAACTTGTTACTCGTTACAAATTACCTTATCACAAAACTATCTGTTACCGATAATTTCAGTGCTTGCAGAGAATACCTTACTGAAAACTACTTATCATTTCCTTTTGGCCCTCGTTGGGTTCGACACTCTTACTTATCGAAAAGGCTACGATGGATCCCTACACTTGTGGGTCATCAAGACTCTTTTTTGGCGACATTGCCGGGGAGTGAAGCGCCTTTGGTAGGTGGAATTTGGTAAGGAAAATTTTATATAGTGTGCTGAAATTTACTGTCACTTGTTACTATGGAAGATAATCCTTTGAGGAGCTTGTTTGGGGTATCTTCACCCCGACCAGTAGAGCAAAGAGTTGCTCCTCAAACTACTGAACCTACTGAAAATGTTTACTTTGAAATTCCTTCGGTTATGATAGAGAAACTGCTAGCTAATCCTTTCACAGGTGATGGAACATTACATCCCGATTTGCACCTAATCTATGTGGATGAAGTTTGTGGATTATTTAAGCTTGCAGTTATGCCCGAGGATGTTATCAAGAAGAAGGTCTTCCCTTTATCTTTGAAGGGAGATGTATTGACATGGTTGAGGCTATGTGATGATATTGGATCATGGAACTACCAACAATTGAAATTGGAATTTCATCAGAAGTTTTATCCTATGCTTCTTGTTCATCCTGATCGTAATTATATATATATATATATATAATTTTTTGCCTCGCGAAGGAGAAAGCATCGCTCAAGCTTGGGGGAGGCTTAAGTCAATGATATATTCATGCCCCAATCATGAGCTCTCAAAAGAAATGATTATTCAAAAAAATTATGCTCGGCTTTCTCTCAGTAATCGCTCCATGCTCGATGCTTCTTATACTGGATCTTTTATGATGAATACTATTGAATTCAAATGGGATTTATTGGAAAGAATTAAATGCAACTCTGAAGATTGGGACCTCGACAGAGGTAAGGAGTCAGGTATAACACATAAGTTTGATTGTGTTAAATCTTTTATGGATACCGATGCTTTCCGTGAATTTAGCACTAAATATGGACTTGACTCCGAGATAGTAGCTTCTTTCTGTGAATCCTTTGCTACTCATGTTGATCTCCCTAAGGAGAAGTGGTTTAATATAATCCTCCCATTGAAGTAAAAGTAGTTGCACCTATTAAAGTTGAATAAAAGACTATCACTTATAATGATCATGTTGTTCCTACTTCTTATATTGAGAAACCACATTTCCATGTTAGAATAAAGGATCATGCGAAAGCTTCAACCGTGGTTAACAAAAGTAATATTAAGACACCCAAACCCCCTTAGCAAATTAAGGTTGAACCTAGTGTTGCTATGGTTAAAGATCTCTTGGCCGATAACATTGATGGGCATGTTATTTACTACTGCAATGAATCTGCTAGAATTGCTAGACCTGATACTAAAAATAAACATAGACATGTTGTAGGCATGCCTGTTATTTCTGTTAAAATAGGAGATCATTGCTATCATGGCTTACGTGATATGGGTGCTAGTGCAATACCTCATTCCTTACACAAAGAAATTATGCATGATATTGCACCTGCTGAGATAGAAGAAATTGATGTTACAATTAAGCTTGCTAATAGAGATAATATTTCACCAATTGGGATTGTTAGAGATGTTGAAGTCTTGTGTGGAAAAGTTAAATATCCTACTGATTTTCTTGTTCTTGGTTCCCCACAAGATGACTTTTGTCCCATTATATTTGGTAGACCCTTCTTGAATATTGGTAATGCTAAGATAGACTGCAACAAGGATATTATTTCTGTTGGTTTAGGGGATATGTCTCATGAGTTTAATTTTGCTAAATTTCGTAGACAACCCCATGATAAAGAATTGCCTAGTAAAGATGAAATTATTGGTCTTGCTTCTATTACCGTGCCTCCTACTGATCCTTTAGAACAATATTTGCTAGACCATGAAAATGATATGTTTATGAATGAATGAAGGGAAATAGATGAAGTATTCTTTAAACAGGGACCTATTTTGAAACACAACTTGCCTGTTGAAATCCTAGGGGATCCCCCTCCACCTAAGGGTGATCCTGTGTTTTAGCTTAAACCTTTACCTGATACTTTCAAATATGCTTATCTTGATGAGAAAGAGATATATCCTGTTATTATTAGTGCTAACCTTTCAGAGCATGAAGAAAAGAAATTATTGAAAACCCTGAAGAAGCATCATGCTGCTATTGGATATACTCTTGATGATCTTAAGGGCATTAGTCCCACTCTATGCCAGCACAAAATAAAGCTGGAGAAAGATGCTAAACTAGTTGTTGATCACCAATGACGGTTAAATCCTAAGATAAAAGAAGTGGTAAGAAAAGAAATACTAAAACTTCTGGAGGCAGGTATAATTTATCCCGTTGCTGATAGTCAGTGGGTAAGTCCTGTCCATTGTGTCCCTAAGAATGGAGCTATTACTGTTGTTCCTAATGGTAAAGATGAATTGATCCCACAAAGAATTGTTACAAGTTATAGAATGGTAATTGATTTCCGCAAATTAAATAAAGCTACTAAAAAGGATCATTACCCTTTACCTTTTACTGATAAAATGCTAGAAAGATTATCCAATCATACACATTTTTGCTTTCTAGATGGTTATTCTGGTTTGTCTCAAATACCTGTGTCAAAAGAGGATCAAGAAAAGACAACTTTTACTTGCCCTTTCGATACCTTTGCTTATAGACGCATGCCTTGTGGTTTATGTAATTGATGACCCACAAGTATAGGGGATCTATCGTAGTCCTTTCGATAAGTAAGAGTGTCGAACCCAATGAGGAGCAGAAGGAAATGATAAGCGGTTTTCAGCAAGGTATTCTCTGTAAGTACTGAAATAAGTGGTAGCAGATAGTTTTGTGATAAGATAAATTGTAACAAGCAACAAGTAACAAAAGTAAATAAAGTGCAGCAAGGTGGCCCAATCCTTTTTGTAGCAAAGGACAAGCCGGATCAAACTCTTATAATAGGAAAAGCGCTCCCGAGGACACATGGGAATATCGTCAAGCTAGTTTTCACCACGTTCATATGATTCGCGTTCGATACTTTGATAATTTGATATGTGGGTGGACCGGTGCTTGGGTGCTGTTCTTACTTGAACAAGCATCCCACTTATGATTAACATCTATTGCAAGCATCCGCGACTACAACAAAAGTATTAAGGTAAACCTAACCATAGCATGAAACATGTGGATCTAAATCAGCCCCTTACGAAGCAATGCATAAACTAGGGTTTAAGCTTCTGTCACTCTAGCAACCCATCATCTACTTATTACTTCCCAATGCCTTCCTCTAGGCCCAAATAATGGTGAAGTGTTATGTAGTCGATGTTCACATAACACCACTAGAGGCTAGACAACATACATCTTATCAAAATATCAAACAAATACCAAATTCACATGACTACTAATAGCAAGACTTCTCCCTTGTCCTCAGGAACAAACGTAATTACTCACAAAGCATATTCATGTTCATAATCATAGGGGTAATAATATGCATATAGGATCTGAACATATGATCTTCCACCAAATAAACCAATTAGCATCAACTACAAGGAGTAATCAACACTACTAGCAACCTACTAGCACCAATCCCGGACTTCGAGACAAGAATTGGATACGAGAGATGAACTAGGGTTTGGAGATGAGATGGTGCTGGTGAAGATGTTGATGGAGATTGCCCTCTCCCGATGAGAGGAGCGTTGGTGATGACGATGGTGATGATTTGCCCCTCCCGAAGGGAAGTATCCCCGGTAGAACAGCTCTGCCGGAGCTCTAGATTGGTTCCGCCAAGGTTCTGCCTCGTGGCGGCGGAGTCTCGTCCCAAAAAGTTCCTTCTGATTTTTTTCTCATCGAAAGACTTCATATAGAAGAAGATGGACGTGGAGAGCCACCAGGGGGCCCACGAGGTAGGGGGCGCGCCCTAGGGGGGCACCCTCGTGAGAAGGGTGTGGGCCCCCTAGCCTTCATCTTTGGCGAGGATTTTTATTTATTTATTTTAAGATGTTCCGTGAAGTTTCAGGACTTTTGGAGTTGCGCAGAATAGGTCTCTAATATTTGCTCCTTTTCCAGCCTAGAATTCCAGCTGCCGACATTCTCCCTCCTTATGTAAACCTTGTAAAATAAGAGAGAATAGCCATAAGTATTGTGACATAAAGTGAAATAACAGTCCATAATGCAATAAATATCGATATAAAAGCATGATGCAAAATGGACGTATCAACTCCCCAAGCTTAGACCTCGCTTGTCCTCAAGCGAAAAGCTGATAACAATAAATATGTCCTCATGTTTAGGGGTAGAGGCGTCGATAAAAATAAAATATGGACATGAAGGCATCATGATTATTCTCATAGCATCAACATATATAGATTTTGTCATATGATTACTTATGTTCAAGTGATGATCTATTCACAATGCAAAAGTATAAATCATAAACCTTATTGGGCTCCGACAAACTATAATCTTAGTCATTGAAGCAATTGCAATTTATCATAACATCGGAAAGAGTCTATGTCGGAGCTAAAAAGCAAGTCCACATACTCAACTATCATTTAGTCCTCCATAATTGTTAACACTCACGCAATACTTGTGGTTACGGAGTTTTAATCGAACACAGAGAAAGATAGGGGCTTATAGTTTTGCCCCACAACCTTTTACCTCAAGGGTAATGTCAACAATAATGGTTCATGCTCCCCTACATCCAATTAGGTATATATATCATGTTCTTTCCAACATGCTGAGCTTGCCAAAGGATAAAATGAAAAAGAAAAGGTGAAGATCACCATGACTCTTGCATAAGGTAGAAGATAATAATAAAGGATAGGCCCTTCGCAGAGGGAAGCAGAGGTTGCCATGCGCTTTTATGGTTGGATGCATAAAATCTCAATGCGAAAGAACGTCACTTTATATTGCCCCTTGTGATATGAACCTTTATTATGCAGTCTGTCGCTTTTATTACTTCCACATCACAAGATCGTATAAAGCTTATTTCTCCCACACCAATCAATCATACATATTTAGAGCATTTTCTATTGCTTTGCACCGATGATAACTTACTTGAAGGATCTTACTCAATCCACAGGTAGATATGGTGTACTCTCATGGCAAAACTGGTTTAAGGGTATTTGGAAGCACAAGTAGTATTTCTACTTGGTGCTGAGAATTTGGCTAGCATGAGGGGGAAAGGCAAGCTCAACAAGTTAGAGGATCCATGACAACATACTTTATCTCAGATATAAGAAAGACATAACTCATTACGTTGTCTTCCTTGTCCAACATCAACTCTTTAGCATGTCATATTTTAATGAGTGCTCCCAATCATAAAAGATGTCAATGATAATATATCTATATGTGAAAATCCCTCTTTCCTTATTACTTCCTATTAATTGCAACAATGACCAAAGCTATGTCTGCCAACTCCCAACAACTTTTAATCATCATACTCTTTCTATGTGAAGTCATTACTCTCAATAAGATCAATATGAACACTTTGTTTCTTTTTATTCTTTTTCTCTTTTCTTTTATTCACCAAAGATCATGGCAAAATAAACAAGCCCTTGACTCAACACTAATCTTTATTATATATAGCTCACGAACTTGATTACAAAGAGAGATCATAAAGCAAACTCAAAACTAGATCATGCCATAAACTCTATTCTACTAGATCAAGATACTACTAATAGGATCGAACTAAGAAAAATGGTAAAGATAGGAGTTGTGATTGTGATATGATACCGGGGCACCTCCCCCAAGCTTGGCAGTTGCCAAGGGGAGTGCCCATATGTTGGAAATATGCCCTAGAGGCAATAATAAAATGGTTATTATTATATTTCTTTGTTCATGATAATTGTCTATTGTTCATGCTATAATTGTGTTATCCGGAAATCATAATACATGTGTGAATACATAGACCACAACACGTCCCTAGTGAGCCTCTAGTTGACTAGCTCGTTGATCAAAAGATAGTCATGGTTTCCTGACTATGGACATTGGATGTCATTGATAACGGGATCACATCATTAGGAGAATGATGTGATGGACAAGACCCAATCCTAAGCATAGCTCAAAGATCGTGTAGTTCGCTTGCTATAGCTTTTCTGACTGTCAAGTATCATTTCCTTAGGCCATGAGATTGTGCAACTCCCGGATACCGTAGGAGTGCTTTGGGTGTGCCAAACGTCACAACGTAACTGGGTGACTATAAAGGTGCACTACGGGTATCTCTGAAAGTGTCTGTTGGGTTGGCACGAACCGAGACTAGGATTTGTCACTCCGTATGACGGAGAGGTATCTCTGGGCCCACTCGGTAATGCATCATCATAATGAGCTCAATGTGACCAAGTGGTTGATCACGGGATCATGCATTACGGTATGAGTAAAGTGACTTGCCGGTAACGAGATTGAACAAGGTATTGGGATACCGACGATCGGGTCTCGGGCAAGTAACGTACCGATTGACAAAGGGAATTGTATACGGGATTGATCGAATCCTTGACATCATGGTTCATTCGATGAGATCATCAAGGAGCATGTGGGAGCCAACATGGGTATCCAGATCCTGCTGTTGGTTATTGACCGGAGAGTCGTCTCGGTCATGTCTGCGTGTCTCCCGAACCCGTAGGGTCTACATACTTAAGGTTCGGTGACGCTAGGGTTGTTGAGATATTAGTATACGGTAACCTAAAAGTTGTTTGGAGTCCCGGATGATATCCCGTACGTCACAAGGAGTTCCGGAATGGTCCGGAGGTGAAGATTTATATATAGGAAGTCGAGTTTCGGCCATCGGGAAAGTTTTGGGGGTAATCGGTATTGTACCGGGACCACCGGAAGGGTCCCGGGGGTCCACCGGGTGGGGCCACCTATCCCGGAGGGCCCATGGGCTGAAGTGGGAGGGGAACCAGCCCCTAGTGGGCTGGTGCACCCCCCTTGGGCCTCCCCCTGCGCCTAGGGTTGGAAACCCTAGGGGTGGGGGCGCCCCACTTGGCTTTGGGGGCACTCCACCCCCCTTGGCCGCCGCCCCCCTTGGATATTGCATCTCCTAGGGCCGGTGCCCCCCTAGGGGTCCTATATATAGTGGGGTTGAGGGAGGGCAGCCGTACCCTAGCCCCTGGCGCCTCCCTCTCCCTCCTGTGACACTTCTCCCTCTCCCTGAGCTTGGCGAAGCCCTGCCGAGATCATTGTTGCTTCCACCACCACATCGTCGTGCTGCTTGATCTCCATCAACCTCTCCTTCCCCTTGCTGGATCAAGTTGGAAGAGACGTCTTCCCAACCATACGTGTGTTGAACACGGAGGTGCCGTCCGTTCGGCGCTAGGTCATCGGTGATTTGGATCACGACGAGTATGACTCCATCAATCCCGTTCTCTTGAACGCTTCCGCTCACGATCTACAAGGGTATGTAGATGTGCTCCCCTCTCCCTCGTTGCTAGATGACTCCATAGATTGATCTTGGTGATGCGTAGAAAATTTTAAAATTCTGCTATGTTCCCCAACAGTGGCGTCATGAGCTAGGTCTATGCGTAGTTTCTATGCACGAATAGAACACAAAGCAGTTGTGGGCGTCGATATTGTCAATTTACTTGCCGTTACTAGTCTTATCTTGATTCGGCGGCATCATGGGATGAAGCGGCCCGGACCGACCTTACACGTACGGTTATGTGAGACTGGTTCCACCGACTGACATGCACTAGTTGCATAAGGTGGCTGGCGGGTGTCTGTCTCTCCCACTTTAGTCGGATCGAATTCGATGAAAAGGGTCCTTATTAAGGGTAAATAGAAATTGGCATATCACGTTGTGGTTTTCGCGTAGGTAAGAAACGTTCTTGCTAGAAACCTATAGCAGCCACCTAAAAACTCGCGACAACAATTAGAGGACGTCTAACTTGTTTTTGCAGCATCTGTCGTGTGATGTGATATGGCCAAAAGGATGTGATGAATGATATATGTGATGTATGAGATTGATCATGTTCTTGTAATAGGAATCACGACTTGCATGTCGATGAGTATGACAACCGGCAGGAGCCATAGGAGTTGTCTTAATTTATTTATGACCTGCGTGTCAACATAAACGTCATGTAATTACTTTACTTTATTGCTAAAGCATTAGCCATAGTAGTAGAAGTAATAGATGACGAGACAACTTCAAGAAGACACGATGATGGAGATCATGGTGTCATGCCGGTGACAACGATGATCATGGAGCCCCGAAGATGGAGATCAAAAGGAGCAAATGATATTGGCCATATCATGTCACTATTTGATTGCATGTGATGTTTATCATGTTTTACATCTTATTTTCTTAGAACGACGGTAGCTTAAATAAGATGATCCCTCGTAATAATTTCAAGAAAGTGTTCCCCCTAACTGTGCACCATTGCGAAGGTTCGTTGTTTCGAAGCACCACGTGATGATCAGGTGTGATAGATTCTAACATTCGAATACAATGGGTGTAAGCCAGATTTACACATGCAATACACTTAGGTTGACTTGACGAGCCTAGCATGTACAGACATGGCCTCGAAACACGGAAGACCGAAAGGTCGAGCATGAGTCGTATAGAAGATACGATCAACATGAAGATGTTCACCGATGTTGACTAGTCCGTCTCACGTGGTGATCGGACACGGCCTAGTTGACTCGGATCATGTTTCACTTAGATGACTAGAGGGATGTCTATCTGAGTGGGAGTTCATTGAATAATTTGATTAGATGAACTTAATTATCATGAACTTAGTCTAAAATCTTTACAATATGTCTTGTAGATCAAATGCCCACGTTGTCCTCAACTTCAACGTGTTCCTAGAGAAAACCAAGCTGAAAGATGATGGCATCAACTATACGGACTGGGTCCGGAACCTCAGGATCATCCTCATAGCTGCCAAGAAAGATTATGTCCTAGAAGCACCGCTAGGTGACGCACCCATCCCAGAGAACCAAGACGTTATGAACGCTTGGCAGTCACGTGCTAATGATTACTCCGTCGTTCAGTGCGGCATGCTTTACAGCTTAGAACCGGGGCTCCAAAAGCGTTTTGAGCGACATGGAGCATATGAGATGTTCGAAGAGCTGAAAATGGTTTTCCAAGCTCATGCCCGGGTCGAGAGATATGAAGTGTCCAACAAGTTCTTCAGTTGTAAGATGGAGGAAAATAGTTCTGTCAGTGAGCACATACTCAAAATGTCTGGGTTGCATAACCGCTTGACTCAGCTGGGAGTTAATCTCCTGGATGACGCGGTCATTGACAGAATCCTTCAGTCGCTTCCACCGAGCTACAAGAGCTTTGTGATGAACTTCAATATGCAGGGGATGGAAAAGACCATTCTTGAGGTATATTCAATGCTGAAATCAGCGGAGGTGGAAATCAAAAAGAAACATCAAGTGTTGATGGTGAATAAAACCACTAAGTTCAAGAAAGGCAAGGGTAAAAAGAACTTCAAGAAGGACGGCAAGGGAGTTGCCGCGCCCGGTAAGCAAGCTGCCGGGAAGAAGTCAAAGAATGGACCCAAGCCTGAGACTGAGTGTTTCTATTGCAAGGGAAGTGGTCACTGGAAGCGGAACTGCCCCAAATACTTAGCGGACAAGAAGGCCGGCAACACTAAAGGTATATGTGATATACATGTAATCGATGTGTACCTTACCAGTACTCGTAGTAGCTCCTGGGTATTTGATACCGGTGCGGTTTCTCACATTTGTAACTCAAAGCAGGAGCTGCGGAATAAGCGGAGACTGGCGAAGGACGAGGTGACGATGCGCGTCGGGAATGGTTCCAAGGTCGATGTGATCGCCGTCGGCACGCTGCCTCTACATTTACCTACGGGATTAGTTTTAAACCTCAATAATTGTTATTTAGTGCCAGCTTTGAGCATGAACATTGTATCAGGATCTCATTTAATTCAAGATGGCTACTCATTTAAATCCAAGAATAATGGTTGTTCTATTTATATGAGAGATATGTTTTATGGTCATGCTCCTCTAGTGAATGGTTTATTCTTAATGAATCTCGAGCGTAATGTTACACATATTCATAGTGTGAATACCAAAAGATGTAAGGTTGATAATGATAGTCCCACATACTTGTGGCACTGTCGCCTTGGTCACATAGGTGTCAAACGCATGAAGAAGCTCCATGCAGATGGACTTTTAGAGTCTCTTGATTACGGATCATTTGACACGTACGAACCATGCCTCATGGGTAAAATGACCAAGACTCCGTTCTCAGGAACAATGGAGCGAGCAACCAACTTATTGGAAATCATACATACTGATGTGTGCGGTCCAATGAGTGTTGAGGCTCGCGGTGGCTATCGTTATGTTCTCACCCTCACTGATGACTTGAGTAGATATGGGTATGTCTACTTGATGAAACACAAGTCTGAGACCTTTGAAAAGTTCAAGGAATTTCAGAGTGAGGTTGAGAATCAACGTGACAGAAAAATCAAGTTCTTGCAATCAGATCGTGGGGGAGAATACTTGAGTCACGAATTTGGCACACACTTAAGGAAATGTGGAATAGTTTCACAACTCATGCCGCCTGGAACACCTTAGCGTAATGGTGTGTCCGAACATTGTAATCGCAATATTTTGGATATGGTGCGGTCTATGATGTCTCTTACCGATCTACCGCTGTCATTTTGGGGCTATGCTTTAGAGACTGCTGCATTCACTTTAAATAAGGCTCCGACGAAATCCGTTGAGACGACACCGTATGAATTATGGTTTGGGAAGAAACCTAAGATGTCGTTTCTAAAAGTTTGGGGATGCGATGCTTATGTCAAGAAACTTCAACCTGAAAAGCTCGAACCCAAGTCGGAAAATGCGTCTTCATAGGATACCCTAAAGAAACTATTGGGTATACCTTCTACCTCAGATCCGAAGGCAAGATCTTTGTTGCCAAGAATGGATCCTTTCTAGAGAAAGAGTTTCTCTCGAAAGAAATAAGTGGGAGGAATGTAGAACTTGATGAAGTATTACCTCTTGAACCGGAGAGTGGCGCAGCTCGGGAAATTGTTCCTGAGGTGCCTGCACCGACTAGAGAGGAAGTTAATGATGATGATCATGAAACTTCAGATCAAGTTGCTACTGAACTTCGTAGGTCCACAAGGACATGTTCCGCACCAGAGTGGTACGGCAACCCTGTCT
The DNA here is from genome assembly GCF_018294505.1 of Triticum aestivum. NCBI lineage: Eukaryota > Viridiplantae > Streptophyta > Magnoliopsida > Poales > Poaceae > Triticum > Triticum aestivum. Next base: position 449,996,909 of record NC_057800.1, read on the forward strand.
TGGAAATCATGTTGTTAGACAACAGTGAACCTTTGAACTATGAAGAAGCGATGGCGGGCCCATATTCCGACAAATGGCTGGAAGCCATGAAATCCGAGATAGGATCCATGTATGAAAACGAAGTATGGACTTTGACTGACTTGCCCGATGATCGGCGAGCCATAGAAAATAAATGGATCTTTAAGAAGAAGACAGACGCGGATGGTAATGTGACCATCTATAAAGCTCGGCTTGTCGCTAAGGGTTATCAACAAGTTCAAGGGGTTGACTACAATGAGACTTTCTCACCCGTAGCGAAGCTGAAGTCCATCCGAATCATGTTAGCAATTGCCGCATTCTATGATTATGAGATATGGCAAATGGACGTCAAAACGGCATTCCTTAATGGTTTCCTTAAGGAAGAATTGTATATGATGCAGCCGGAAGGTTTTGTCGATCCTAAGAATGCTGACAAGGTGTGCAAGCTCCAACGCTCGATCTATGGGCTGGTGCAAGCATCTCGGAGTTGGAACATTCGTTTTGATGAGATGATCAAAGCGTTTGGGTTTACGCAGAGTTATGGAGAAGCCTGCATTTACAAGAAAGTGAGTGGGAGCTCTGTAGCATTTCTCATATTGTATGTGGATGACATACTGTTGATGGGAAATGATATAGAATTCTTGGAAAGCATAAAGGCCTATTTGAACAAGTGTTTTTCAATGAAGGATCTTGGAGAAGCTGCTTACATATTAGGCATCAAGATCTATAGAGATAGATCGAGACACCTCATTCGTCTTTCACAGAGTACGTACCTTGACAAGATATTGAAGAAGTTCAATATGGATCAGTCAAAGAAGGGGTTCTTGCCTGTATTGCAAGGTACGAGATTGAGCACGGCTCAATGCCCGACCATGGCAGAAGATAGAGAAAAGATGAATGCCGTCCCCTATGCCTCGGCCATAGGGTCTATCATGTATGCTATGCTGTGTACCAGACCTGATGTAAACCTTGCCATAAGTTTGGTAGGAAGGTACCAAAGTAATCCCGGCATGGAACACTGGACAATGGTCAATAATATCCTGAAGTACCTGAAGAGGACTAAGGATATGTTTCTCGTTTATGGGGGTGACGAAGAGCTCGTCGTAAAGGGTTACGTCGATGCTAGCTTCGACACAGATCTGGATGACTCTAAGTCACAAACCGGATACGTGTATATTTTGAATGGTGAGGCAGTAAGCTGGTGCGGTTGCAAGCAAAGCGTTGTGGCGGGATCTACATGTGAAGCGGAGTACATGGCAGCCTCGGAGGCAGCACAAGAAGAAATCTGGGTGAAGGAGTTCATTACCGACCTAGGAGTCATTCCCAATGTGTCGGGCCCAATGACTCTCTTCTGTGACAACACTGGAGCTATTGCCCTTGCCAAGGAGCCCAGGTTTCACAGGAAGACCAGGCATATCAAGCGTCGCTTCAACTCCATTCGTGAAAGTGTACAAAATGGAGACATATATATTTGTAAAGTACATACAGACCTGAATGTGGCAGATCCGTTGACTAAACCTCTCCCTAGAGCAAAACATGATCAACACCAGAACTGCATGGGTGTTTGATTCATCACAATGTGACTAGACTATTAACTCTAGTGCAAGTGGGAGACTGTTGGAAATATGCCCTAAAGGCAATAATAAAATGGTTATTATTATATTTCTTTGCTCATGATAATTGTCTACTGTTCATGCTATAATTGTGTTATCAGGAAATCGTAATACATGTGTGAATACATAGACCACAACACGTCCCTAGTGAGCCTCTAGTTGACTAGCTCGTTGATCAAAAGATAGTCATGGTTTCCTGACTATGGACATTGGATGTCATTGATAACGGGATCACATCATTAGGAGAATGATGTGATGGACAAGACCCAATCCTAAGCATAGCTCAAAGATCATGTAGTTCGCTTGCTATAGCTTTTCCGAGTGTCAAGTATCATTTCCTTAGACCATGAGATTGTGCAACTCCCGGATACCGTAGGAGTGCTTTGGGTGTGCCAAATGTCACAACGTAACTGGGTGACTATAAAGGTGCACTACGGGTATCTCTGAAAGTGTCTGTTGGGTTGGCACGAATCGAGACTGGGATTTGTCACTCCGTATGACGGGGAGGTATCTCTAGGCCCACTCGGTAATGCATCATCATAATGAGCTCAATGTGACCAAGTGGTTGATCACGGGATCATGCATTACGGTATGAGTAAAGTGACTTGCCGGTAATGAGATTGAACAAGGTATTGGGATACCGACGATCGGGTCTCGGGCAAGTAACGTATCGATTGACAAAGGGAATTGTATACGGGATTGATCGAATCCTCGATATCATGGTTCATACGATGAGATCATCGAGGAGCATGTGGGATCCAACATGGGTATCCAGATCCCGCTGTTGGTTATTGACCGGAGAGTCGTCTCGGTCATGTCTGCGTGTCTCCCGAAGCCGTAGGGTCTACACACTTAAGGTTCGATGATGCTAGGGTTGTTGAGATATTAGTATACGGTAACCCGAAAGTTGTTCGGAGCCCCGGATGAGATCCCGGACGTCACGAGGAGTTCCGGAATGGTCTGGAGGTGAAGATTTATATATAGGAAGTCGACTTTCGGCCATCGGGAAAGTTTGGGGGGTAATCGGTATTGTACTGGGACCACCGGAAGGGTCCCGGGGGTCCATCGGGTGGGGCCGCCTATCCCGGAGGGCCCCATGGGCTGAAGTGGGAGGGGAACCAGCCCCTAGTGGGCTGGTGCGCCCCCCTTGGGCCTCCCCCTGTGCCTAGGGTTGGAAACCCTAGGGGTGGGGGGCGCCCCACTTGGCTTTGGGGGCACTCCACCCCCTTGGCCGCCGCCCCCCTTGGAGATTGCATCTCCTAGGGCCCCCCTAGGGGTCCTATATATAGTGGGGGTGAGGGAGGGTAGCCGTACCCTAGTCCCTGGCGCCTCCCTCTCCCTCCCGTGACACTTCTCCCTCTCCCTGAGCTTGGCGAAGCCCTGCCGAGATCACCGTTGCTTCCACCACCACGCCGTCATGCTGCTGGATCTCCATCAACCTCTCCTTCCCCCTTGCTGGATCAAGTTGGAGGAGACGTCTTCCCAACCGTACGTGTGTTGAACATGGAGGTGCCGTCCGTTCGGCGCTAGGTCATCGGTGATTTGGATCACGACGAGTACGACTCCATCAACCCCGTTCTCTTGAACGCTTCCGCTCACGATCTACAAGGGAATGTAGATGCACTCCCCTCTCCCTCGTTGCTAGATGACTCCATAGATTGATCTTGGTGATGCGTAGAAAATTTTAAAATTCTGCTACATTCCCCAACACCATACCCATGTGATTATATCTCTTTTGTTGGTGAAGAAGGTGGTGGTGACGGATAATCGCACATCGAGCGTAAGAGGTCCTCTAGCTTGCGAATAATGCCCTTGAGTGCGACAATATGCTCCTTCAACAAAATATTTTCTTGTGTGAGACACTTGTTTTGTATACGACCTAACTCAATCATCTTGAAAGCTTCGATCAGTTGGGGTAAGAAGGTTATGATCAAGTTGAAGGATGTCTTTTGCTGCCGGAGCTTGATCCTCCGTGGCCTTCTTGATCCTTTCATCCTTGTTGGCCCTCATGGGTTCTTCCCTCTTCAGATCTATCTTCATTAGCCAAGCATCGTTGTCACCATTGTTGGAGGAGGGAGACGACGTGATGCCTAGCCTGGAAAACCCTGACAAAAAACAACTCAAAACAAGAACAGAGGAGGTTTGCATGATACGGGAGTCAAAACCTTCGGGAGAATATATAATGAATTTTTACCGACCAAAATATGTAACATGCAAGAAAACAAAGTCCGGAAGGCACACGAGGTGCACACGAGGTAGGGGGCGCGCCCACCACCCTCGTGGGGCCCTCGTGTCCTTCCTGGACTGCTACTTATTTTTCTATTTTTCTAAATATTCCAAGACGGAGAAATATTGCCTTAAAAATTGTTTTGGAGTCGGTTTACTTACCGTACCACATACCTATTCCTTTTCGGAGTCTGAAACGCTCCGGAAAGTGTCCCTTATGTATTCCTCCGGGGTTACGGTTTCAATAATATTGGTTTCAACATTTACGGGATTACCTGAGATATAATGTTTAATTCTTTGACCATTTACCACCTTCGGATTTGTGCCCTCGAAGTTGTTGATTTTTATGGCACCGGAATGATAGACCTCTTCAATAACATAGGGGCCTTCCCATTTAGAGAGAAGTTTTCCTGCAAAAAATCTTAAACGAGAGTTGTATAGCAATACATAATCACCTACATTAAACTCATGCTTTTGTATCCTTTTGGCATGCCATCTTTTAACTTTTTCTTTAAACAACTTGGCATTTTCATAAGCTTGGGTTCTCCATTCATCAAGTGAGCTAATATCAAATAACCTCTTCTCACCGGCAAGTTTAAAATCATAGTTGAGCTCTTTAATAGCCCAATATGCCTTATGTTCTAGTTTGAGAGGTAAGTGACATGCTTTTCCATAAACCATTTTATACGGAGACATACCCATAGGATTTCTGTATGCAGTTCTATCAGCCCATAATGCATCATCAAGTTTCTTGGACCAATTCTTTCTAGACTTATTAACAGTCTTTTGCAAAATTAATTTGAGCTCTCTATTGCTCAACTCTACTTGACCACTAGACTGTGGGTGATAAGGAGATGCAATTCTATGATTACCATCATATTTAGCAAGCATTTTACGGAGGCACCATGAATAAAGTGTGAACCACCATCAGTCATTAAATATCTAGGGACTCCAAACCTCGGGAAAATAACTTCTTTAAGCATTTTAATAGAGGTGTTATGATCAGCACTACTAGTTGGAATAGCATCTACCCACTTAGTAACGTAATCAACAGCAACTAGAATATGTGTGTATCCATCAGAGGCAGGAAAAGGTCCCATATAATCAAAGCCCCAAACATCAAACGGTTCAATAACAAGAGAATAATTCATAGGCATTTCTTGACGTCTACTAATATTACCAATTCTTTGACATTCATCACAAGACAAGACAAACTTACGGGCATCCTTGAAGAGAGTAGGCCAATAAAAACCAGATTGCAATACCTTATGTGCAGTTCTATCTCTAGCGTGGTGTCCTCCATAAGCCTCGGAATGACACTTGCGTAGGATCTGTTCCTGTTCATGCTCAGGTACACAACGTCCAATAACACCATCTACTCCTTTATAAAGATGTGGGTCATCCCAAAAGTAATGTCTTAAATCATAGAAAAACTTTTTCTTTTGCTGGTATGTGAAGCTAGGTGGTATAAACTTAGCAACAATATAATCAACATAATCAGCATAACATGGAGTACTACGAGAAGTACTTATAACATTTAATTGTTCATCAGGAAAGCTATCGTTAATAGGTAGTGGGTCATCAAGAACATTCTCTAACCTAGACAAGCTGTCTGCAACGGGGTTCTCAGCTCCCTTTCTATCAACAATATTCAAATCAAATTCTTGTAGCAAGAGAACCCATCTAATAAGTCTAGGTTTAGCATCTTCTTTTCCATAAGATATTTAATAGCAGCATGATCAGTGTGAATAGTTACTTTAGAATCAACAATATAAGATCTGAACTTATCACAAGCAAATACAACTGCTAAAAGCTCTTTTTCAGTAGTAGCATAATTTCTTTGAGCATTGTCTAGAGTCTTACTAGCATAATGAATAACATTTAATTTATTATCAACTCTTCGCCCTAGAACAGCACCTACAGCATAATCACTAGCATCACACATAATTTCAAAGGGTAAATTCCAATCAGGTGGCTGAACAACAGGTGCAGAGACTAATGCTTTCTTAAGTATTTCAAATGCTTCTACACAATCATCATCAAAGACAAATGGTATATCTTTTTGCAATAAATTAGTCAAAGGACGAGAAATTTTTGAGAAGTCCTTAATGAACCTCCTATAAAATCTGGTGTGACCAAGGAAACTTCTTATACCTTTGATGTCCTTGGGACATGGCATCTTTTCAATAGCATCAACCTTGGCTTTATCAACTTGAATACCTCTTTCAGAAACTTTGTGCCCCAAGACGATACCTTCATTGACCATAAAGTGGCACTTTTCCCAATTCAAGACAAGATTAGTTTCTTCACATCTCTGCAAAACTCGATCAAGATTTCTCAAGCAATCATCAAAAGAGGAACCATAGACGGAAAAGTCGTCCATGAAAACCTCACAAATCTTTTGACAAAAGTTAGAGAATATAGTCATCATGCATCTTTGAAAGGTAGCAGGTGCATTACATAAACCAAAAGGCATACGTCTATAAGCAAAAGTACCAAAAGGTCATGTAAAAGTAGTCTTTGATTGATCTCTAGCCGACACAGGTATTTGAGAGAAACCAGAATAACCATCTAGAAAGCAATAGTGTGTATGTTTGCATAATCTTTCTAGCATTTGATCAATAAAAGGTAAGGGGTAATGATCTTTCTTAGTAGCTTTATTTAATTTGCAGAAATCAATTACCATCCTATAACCTGTGATAATTCTTTGTGGAATCAATTCATCTTTATCATTAGGAACAACAGTAATACCTCCCTTCTTAGGGACACAATGGACAGGACTTACCCACTCACTATCAGCAACGGGATAAATTATACCTGCCTCCAGAAGCTTGAGTATTTCTTTTCTTACCACTTCTTTCATTTTAGGATTCAGACGGCGTTGAGGATCACGAACTGGTTTGGCATCTACTTCCAAATTTATTTTATGTTGACATAGAGTGGGACTAATGCCCTTAAGATCATCAAGAGTATATCCAATAGCAGCACGATGCTTCTTCAGAGTTTTTAGTAATCTTTCTTCTTCATGCTCTGAAAGGTTAGCACTAATAATAACAGGATATATCTTCTTTTCATCAAGATAAGCATATTTAAGATTATCAGGCAAAGGTATAAGCTCAAACACGGGATCACCCTTGGGTGGAGGAGGATCCCCTAAAATTTCAACAGGCAAATTGTATTGCAGAATAGGTTCCTGTTTAAAGAGTATTTCATCTATTTCCCTTCTTTCATTCATGAACATATCATTTTCATGGTCTAGCAAATAATGTTCTAAAGGATCACTAGGAGGTACGGCAATAGAAGCAAGACCAATAGTTTCATCCTTACTAGGTAATTCTTCCTCACGATGTTGTTTACTAAATTTAGAGAATTAAACTCATGAACCATATCATCCAAGCCAACAGTAACAACATTCTTTGTGCAATCTATGGTAGCATTGACAGTATTTAAGAAGGGTCTACCAAATATAATGGGACAAAAGCTATCTTGCGGAGAAGTAAGAACAAGAAAATCAGCGGGATATTTAGTTTTCCCACATAAGACTTCAAGATCTCTAACAATTCCAATTGGTGAAATAGTATCTCTATCGGCAAGTTTAATTGTGACATCAATACCTTCTAAATCAGCAAGTGCAATTTCATTCTTAATTTCTTCATATAAAGTATGCGGTATAACACTAGCACTCGCACCCATGTCACATAAGCCATGATAACAATGATCTCCTATTTTAACAGAAATAACAGGCACGCCTACCACAGGTCTATGTTTATCTTTATCACAAGGTTTAGCAATTCTAGCAGTTTCACCTTCGAACTGGATAACATGCCCATCAATATTATCAGACAAGAGATCTTTAACAATAGCAATATTAGGTTCTACTTTAACTTGCTCAGGAGGTGTATAAGTTCTAATATTACTTTTACGAACAATAGTTGAAGCTTTAGCATGATCCTTTACTCTAACAGGGAAAGGTGGTTTCTCAACATAAGAAGTAGAAACAATAGAATCATTATAAGTGACAGTCTTTTCTTCAACTTTAATAGGTGCAGCTACTTTTACTTCTATGGGAGGATGATATTTAAACCACTTCTCCTTAGGGAGATCAACATAAGTAGCAAAAGATTCACAGAAAGAAGCTACTATCTCAGAGTCAAGTCCATATTTAGTGCTAAACTTACAGAAAATATCGGTATCCATAAAAGATTTAACACAATCAAACTTAGGTGTCATACCTGACTCCTTACCTTCGTCGAGGTCCCAATCTTTAGAGTTGCGTTTAATTCTATCCAGTAAATTCCATCTGAATTCAATAGTCTTCATCATAAAAGAGCCAGCACAAGAAGTATCGAGCATGGTGCGATTGTTTTCAGAAAGCCGAGCATAAAAACTTTGCATAATTATTTCTCTCGGAGCTCATGATTGGGGCATGAATATAACATTGATTTAAGCCTCCCCCAAGCTTGAGCGATGCTTTCTCCTTCGCGAGGCCAGAAATTATATATATAATTGCGATCATGATGAACAAGATGCATAGGGTAATACTTTTGATGAAATTCCAACTTCAATCTTTTATAGTCCCATGATCTCATATCATCACATAGCCTATACCATATCAATGCGTCTCCTTTCAAAGATAAAGGGAAGACCTTCTTCTTAGAAACATCATCGGGTATACCTGCAAGCTTAAATAATCCACAAACTTCATCCACATATATTAAGTGCTCATCAGGATGCTTCATTCCATCTCCTGTAAAAGGGTTAGCTAGCAGTTTTTCCATCATACCCAAAGGAAATTCAAAAGGAGTTTCATTTTCAATAGGTTCAGTAGGTTGAGGAGCAACTCTTTGCTCTACTGGACGGGGTGAAGATACCCCGAACAAGCCCCTCAGAGAATTACTTTCCATAGTAACAAGTGACAGTAAATTTCAGCACACTATATAAATTTTTCCTTACCAAATCCCACCTACCAAAGGCGCTACACTCCCCGGTAACGGCGCCAGAAAAGAGTCTTGATGACCCACAAGTATACGGATCTATCGTAGTCCTTTCGATAAGTAAGAGTGTCGAACCCAACGAGGAGCAGAAGGAAATGATAAGTGGTTTTCAGCAAGGTATTCTCTGCAAGTACTGAAATAAGTGGTAACAGATAGTTTTGTGATAAGATAAATTATAACGAGCAACAAGTAACAAAAGTAAAGAAAGTGCAGCAAGGTGGCCCAGTCCTTTTTGTAGCAAAGGACAAGCCGGAACAAACTCTTATAATAGGAAAAGCGCTCCCGAGGACACATGGGAATATCATCAAGCTAGTTTTCATCACGTTCATATGATTCGCATTCGATACTTTGATAATTTGATATGTGGGTGGGAAAGTGAGAGATACTATTTCACCAATTGGGATTGTTAGAGATGTTGAAGTCTTGTGTGGGAAAGTTAAATATCCTACTGATTTTCTTGTTCTTGGTTCCCCGCAAGATGACTTTTGTCCCATTATATTTGGTAGACGCTTCTTGAATATTGGTAATGCTAAGATAGACTGCAACAAGGATATTGTTTCTGTTGGTTTAGGGGATATGTCTGATGAGTTTAATTTTGCTAAATTTCATAGACAACCCCATGATAAAGAATTTCCTAGTAAAGATGAAATTATTGGTCTTGCTTCTATTGTCGTGCCTCCTACTGATCCTTTAGAACAATATTTGCTAGACCATGAAAATGATATGTTTATGAATGAATGAAGGGAAATAGATGAAGTATTCTTTAAACAGGGACCTATTTTGAAACACAACTTGCCTGTTGAAATCCTAGGGGATCCCCCTCCACCTAAGGGTGATCCTGTGTTTGAGCTTAAACCTTTACCTGATACTCTCAAATATGCTTATCTTGATGAGAAAGAGATATATCCCGTTATTATTAGTGCTAACCTTTCAGAGCATGAAGAAAAGAAATTATTGAAAACCCTGAAGAAGCATCGTGCTGCTATTGGATATACTCTTGATGATCTTAAGGGCATTAGTCCCACTCTATGCCGGCACAAAATAAAGCTGGAGAAAGACGCTAAACCAGTTGTTGATCACCAACGACGGTTAAATCCTAAGATGAAAGAAGTGGTAAGAAAAGAAATACTAAAACTTCTGGAGGCAGGTATAATGTATCCCGTTGCTGATAGTCAGTGGGTAAGTCCTGTCCATTGTGTCCCTAAGAAGGGAGCTATTACTGTTGTTCCTAATGATAAAGATGAATTGATCCCACAAAGAATTGTTACAGGTTATAGAATGGTAATTGATTTCCGCAAATTAAATAAAGCTACTAAAAAGGATCATTACCCTTTACCTTTTATTGATCAAATGCTAGAAAGATTATCCAATCATACACATTTTTGCTTTCTAGATGCTTATTCTGGTTTGTCTCAAATACCTGTGTCGAAAGAGGATCAAGAAAAGACAACTTTTACTTGCCCTTTTGATACCTTTGCTTATAGACGTATGCCTTTTGGTTTATGTAATCGATGACCCACAGGTATAGGGGATCTATCGTAGTCCTTTCGATAAGTAAGAGTGTCGAACCCAATGAGGAGCAGAAGGAAATGATAAGCGGTTTTCAGCAAGGTATTCTCTGCAAGTACTGAAATAAGTGGTAACAAATAGTTTTGTGATAAGATAAATTGTAACGAGCAACAAGTAACAAAAGTAAATAAAGTGCAGCAAGGTGGCCCAATCCTTTTTGTAGCAAAGGACAAGCCGGATCAAACTCTTATAATAGGAAAAGCGCTCCCGAGGACACATGGGAATATCGTCAAGCTAGTTTTCACCACGTTCATATGATTCGCGTTCAATACTTTGATAATTTGATATGTGGGTGGACCGGTGCTTGGGTGCTGTTCTTACTTGAACAAGCATCCCACTTATGATTAACATCTATTGCAAGCATCCGCGACTACAACAAAAGTATTAAGGTAAACCTAACCATAGCATGAAACATGTGGATCTAAATCAGCCCCTTACGAAGCAACACATAAACTAGGGTTTAAGCTTCTGTCACTCTAGCAACCCATCATCTACTTATTACTTCCCAATGCCTTCCTCTAGGCCCAAATAATGGTGAAGTGTTATGTAGTCGACGTTCACATAACACCACTAGAGGCTAGACAACATACATCTTATCAAAATATCAAACGAATACCAAATTCACATGACTACTAATAGCAAGACTTCTCCCTTGTCCTCAGGAACAAACGTAATTACTCACAAAGCATATTCATGTTCATAATCAGAGGGGTAATAATATGCATATAGGATCTGAACATATGATCTTCCACCAAATAAACCAATTAGCATCAACTACAAGGAGTAATCAACACTACTAGCAACCTACTAGCACCAATCCCGGACTTCGAGACAAGAATTGGATACGAGAGATGAACTAGGGTTTGGAAATGAGATGGTGCTGGTGAAGATGTTGATGGAGATTGCCCTCTCCCGATGAGAGGAGCGTTGGTGATGACGATGGTGATGATTTGCCCCTCCCGGAGGGAAGTATCCCCGGTAGAACAGCTCTGCCGGAGCTCTAGATTGGTTCCGCCAAGGTTCCGCCTCGTGGCGGTGGAGTCTCGTCCCGAAAAGTTCCTTCTGATTTTTTTCTCATCGAAAGACTTCATATAGGAGAAGATGGACGTCGGAGAGCCACCAGGGGGCCCACGAGGTAGGGGGCGCGCCCTAGGGGGCCCCCACCCTCGTGAGAAGGGTGTGGGCCCCCTGGCCTTCATCTTTGGCGAGGATTTTTATTTATTTATTTTAATATGTTCCGTGAAGTTTCAGGACTTTTGGAGTTGTGCAGAATAGGTCTCTAATATTTGCAACTTTTCCAGCCCAGAATTCCAGCTGTCGGCATTCTCCCTCCTTATGTAAACCTTGTAAAATAAGAGAGAATAGCCATAAGTATTGTGACATAAAGTGAAATAACAGTCCATAATGCAATAAATATTGATATAAAAGCATGATGCAAAATGGACGTATCAGTAATGCACCTGCTACCTTTCAAAGATGTATGACTGCTATATTCTCTGACTTTTGTGAAAAGATTGTTGAGGTATTCATGGATGATTTCTCTATTGATGGAACTTCTTTTGATGATAGCTTAAGCAACCTTGATCGAGTTTTGCAGAGATGTGAAGAAACTAATCTTGTCTTAAATTGGGAGAAGTGCCACTTTATGGTTAATGAAGGTATTGTCTTGGGGCATAAAACTTCTGAAAGAGGTATTGAAGTTGATAAAGCTAAGGTTGATGCTATTGAAAATATGCCGTGTCCCAAGGACATTAAAGGTATAAGAATTTTCCTTGGTCATGCCGGTTTTTATAGGAGGTTCATTAAGGACTTTTCTAAATTTTCTCGGCCTCTGACTAATCTCTTACAAAAATATGTTCCTTTTGTCTTTAATGATGATTGTGTAGAAGAATTTGAAATACTTAATAAAGCTTTGGTTTCTGCACCTATTGTTCAACCTCCTGATTGGAATTTACCCTTTGAAATTATGTGTGATGCGAGTGATATGTTGTAGGGCTGTCCTAGGACAAAGAGTTGATAAGAAATTAAATGTTATTCAATATGCTAGTAAAACTCTAGACAGTGCCCAAGGAAATTATGCTACTACTGAAAAAGAATTTTTAGCAGTTGTATTTGCTTGTGATAAGTTCAGACCTTATATTGTTGATTCTAAAGTAACTGTTCACACTGATCATGATGCTATTAAATATCTTATGGAAAAGAAAGATGCTAAACCTAGACTTATTAGATGGTTTCTCTTGCTATAAGAATTTTATTTGCATATTATTGATAGAAAGGGAGCTGAGAACCCCGTTGCAGACAACTTATCTAGGTTAGAGAATGTTCTTAATGACCCACTACCTATTGATGATAGCTTTCCTGATGAACAATTACCTGTCATAAATGCTTCTCGTACTGCTCCATGGTCTTATTAGACATTGTGTACCTGAGCATGAACAGGAACAGATCTTATGCAAGTGCCACTCTGAGGCTTATGGAGGACACCATGCTGGAGATATAAATGCGCATAAGGTATTGCAATCCGTTTTTATTGGCCTACTCTCTTCAAAGATGCCCGTAAGTTTGTCTTGTCTTGTGATGAATGTCATAGAATTGGTAATATTAGTAGACATCAAGAAATGCCTATGAACTATTCACTTGTTATTGAACCATTTGATGCTTGGGGCTTTGATTATATGGGACCTTTTCCTTCCTCTAATGGGTATACTCATATTTTAGTTGTTGTTGATTACATTACTAAATGGGTAGAAGCTATTCCAACTAGTAGGCTGATCATAACACCTCTATTAAGATGCTTAAAGAAGTCATTTTCCGAGGTTTGGAGTCCCTACATACTTAATGACTAATGGTGGTTCACATTTTATTCATGGTGCTTTTCATAAAATGCTTGCTAAGTATGATGTTAATCATAGAATTGCATCTCCATATCATCCACATTCTAGTGGTGAAGTAGAACTTAGCAATAGAGAGCTTAAATTAGTTTTGCAAAAGACTGTCAATAGATCTAGAAAGAATTGGTCCAAGAAACTCTATGATGCATTATGGGCTTATAGAACTGCATATAAAAATCCTATGGGTATGTCTCCATATAAAATGGTTTATGGTAAAGCATGTCACTTACCTCTTGAACTAGAAAATAAGGCATATTGGGCTATTAAAGAGCTCGACTATGACTTTAAACTTGCCGGTGATAAGAGGCTTTTTGACATTAGCTCACTTGATGAATGGAGAACCCAGGCCTACGAGAATGCCAAACTGTTTAAAGAAAAGGTTAAAACATGGCATGACAAAAGGATACAAAAACGTGAGTTTAATGTAGGTGATTATGTATTGTTATACAACTCTCGTTTAAGATTTTTTGCAGGCAAACTCCTCTCTAAATGGGAAGGTCCTTACGTCATCGAGGAGGTCTATCATTCCGGTGCCATAAAAATCAACAACTTCGAAGGCACAAATCCGAAGGTGGTGAACGGTCAAAGAATCAAACATTATATCTCAGGTAATCCTATAAATGTTGAAACTAATGTTATTGAAACCGTAACCCCGGAGGAATACATAAGGGACAGTTTCCAGAACGTCTCAGACTCCGAAAAGGAATAGGTACGTGGTACGGTAAGTAAACCGACTCCAAAACAGTTCTAATGGCAATTTTTCTCCGTTTTGGAATATTTAAGAAAATAGGAAAATAAGAAGCAGACCGGAAAGGACACGAGGCTTCCACCAGGGTGCTCTCCGGACCCCTTTTTTGCACGATACATCTTTTGGTCGGTAAAAATTCACTATATAATCTCCCTAAGGTTTTGACCACCGTATCACGCAAATATCTTATGTTTTTGTTTCGAGCTGATTTCTGCCAGGATTGTCAAGGCCAAGCATCATGTCATCTCCCTCCTCGTCCAACAATGAGGGCAATGATGCTTGGATAATGAAGATAGAGCTGAAGAGAGAAGAGCCCGGAGAGATCAACAAGGATGATGGGATCAAGAAGGCCATGTGGCACCAAGTTCCGGCAGCAGTGGAAGAAGACATCCTTTGACCTCACCACAATCTCTTTACCCCAACGGAGATTGAGGCTTTCAAGATGATTGATGCTACCTCTTGAGCACTTGCGTTGGTTTTCCCTTAAAGATGAAAGGGTGGTGCAGCAAAGTAGCGTAAGTATTTCCCTCAGTTTTTGAGAACCAAGGTATCAATCCAGTAGGAGGCCATGCACGAGTCCCTCACACCTACACAAACAAATAAATCCTCACAACCAACGCGATAAGGGGTTGTCAATCCCTACATGGTCACTTACGAGAGTGAGATCTGATATATATGATAAGATAATATTTTTGGTATTTTTATGATAAAGATGCAACGTAAAATAAAAGGCAATAAAAATAACTAAGTATTGGAAGATTAATATGATGGAAGATAGACCCGGGGGCCATAGGTTTCACTAGTGGCTTCTCTTGAGAGCATAAGTATTCACGGTGGGTAAACAAATTACTGTTGAGCAATTGACATAATTGAGCATATTTATGAGAATATCTAGGTATGATCATGTATATAGGCATCACGTCCGAGACAAATAGACCGACTCCTGCCTGCATCTACTACTATTACTCCACACATCGACCGCTATCCAGCATGAATCTAGAGTATTAAGTTCAAGAGAACAGAGTAACGCTTTAAGCAAGATGACATGATGTAGAGGGATAAACTCATGCAATATGAAATAAACCCCATATTTTTATCCTCGATGCCAACAATACAATACGTGCCTTGCTGCCCCTATTGTCACTGGGAAAGGACACCGCAAGATTGAACCGAAAGCTAAGCACTTCTCCCATTGCAAGAAAGATCAATCTAGTAGGCCAAACCAAACTGATAATTCGAAGAGACTTGCAAAGATAACCAATCATACCTAAAAGAATTCAGAGAAGATTCAAATATTGTTCATAGATAAACTTGATCATAAACCCACAATTCATCGGTCTCAACAAACACACCACGAAAGAAGATTACATCGAATAGATCTCCACAAGAGAGGGGAGAACTTTGTATTGAGATCCAAAAAGAGAGAAGAAGACATCTAGCTAATAATTATGGACCCGTAGGTCTAAGGTACACTACTCACACTTCATCGGAAGGGCTATGGTGTTGATGTAGAAGCCCTCCGTGATCGATGCCCCCTCCGGCGGAGCTCCAGAACAGGCCCCAAGATGGGATCTCGTGGATACAGAAAGTTATGGCGGTGGAATTAGGGTTTTGGCTCCGTATCTGGTAGTTTGGGGGTACGTAGGTATATATATAGGAGGAAGGAGTACGTCGGTGGAGCAACAGGGGGCCCACGAGGGTGGAGGGCGCGCCCAGGGGGTAGGCGCGCCCCCTACCTCGTGGCCTCCTGGTTGATGTCTTGACGTAGGGTCCAAGTCCTCTGGATCATGTTCGTTCTGAAAATTACGTTCCTGAAGGTTTCATTCTGTTTGGACTCCGTTTGATATTCTTTTTCTGCGAAACCCTAAAATAGGCGGAAAAAAACAGCAATTCTGGGTTGGGCTTCCAATTAATAGGTTAGTCCCAAAAATAATATGAAAGTGTATAATAAAGCCAAATTTCCATAACAGAATATAATATAGCATGGAACAATAAAAAATTATAGATACGTTGGAGACGTATCAAGCCTCCCCAAGCTTAATTCCTGCTCGTCCTCGAGTAGGTAAATGATAAAAATAGAATTTTTGATGTGGAATGCTATTTGGCATAATTTCAATGTAATTCTCTTAATTGTGGTATGAATATTCAGATCCGAAAGATTCAAGACAAAAGTTTAATATTGACATAGAAATAATAATACTTCAAGCATACTAACTAAGCAATTATGTCTCTTCAAAATAACATGGCCAAAGAAAGTTATCCCTACAAAATCATATAGTCTGGCTATGCTCCATCTTCACCACACAAAGTATTCAAATCATGCACAACCCCGATGATAAGCCAAGCAATTGTTTCATACTTTTAATGTTCTCGAACTTTTTCAATCTTCACGCAATACATGAGCGTGAGCCATGGACATAGCACTATAGGTGGAATAGAATGGTGGTTGGGGAGAAGACAAAAAAGGGGAAGATAGTCTCACATCAACTAGGCGAATCAACGGGCTATGGAGATGCCCATCAATAGATATCAATGTGAGTGAGTAGGGATTGCCATGCAACGGATGCACTAGAGCTATAAGTATATGAAAGCTCAACAAAAAGAAACTAAGTGGGTGTGCATCCAACTTGCTTGCTCATGAAGACCTAGGGCATTTTGAGGAAGCCCATCGTTGGAATATACTCCCTCTGTAAACTAATATAAGAGCGTTTAGATCACTATTTTAGTATTCTAAACGCTCTTATATTAGTTTACGGAGGGAGTACAAGCCAAGTTCTATAATGAAAAATTCCCACTAGTATATGAAAGTGATAACATAGGAGACTCTCTATCATGAAGATCATGGTGCTACTTTGAAGCACAAGTGTGGAAAAAGGATAGTAGTATTGCCCCTTTTTTGGGCCTTCTTTTTTTTTCTTCTTTGGCCTTTTTTTTATTTGGGACAATACTCTATGAATGATGATCATCACACTTCTATTTATTTACAACTCAATGATTACAACTCGATACTGGAACAAAGTATGACTCTATATGAATGCCTCCGTCGGTGTACCGGGATAGCAATGATGCATGAGTGACTTATATGAAAGAATTATGAACGGTGGCTTTGCCACAACTAAAATGTCAACTACATGATCATGCAAAGCAATACGACAATAATGGAGCGTGTCATGATAAACGGGACGGTGGAAAGTTGCATGGCAATATATCTCGGAATGGCTATGGAAATGCCATGATAGGTAGGTATGGTGGCTGTTTTGAGGAAGGTATATGGTGGGTGTATGATACCGACGAAAGGTGCGCGGTATTAGAGAGGCTAGCAATTGTGGAAGGGTGAGAGTGCGTATAATCCATGGACTCAACATTACTCATAAAGAACTCACATACTTATTGCAAAAATCTATTAGTTATTGAAGCAAAGTACTACGTGCATGCTCCTAGGGGGATAGATTTGTAGGAAAAGACCATCGCTCGTCCCCGACCGCCACTCATAAGGAGGACAATCAATAAATACATCATGCTCCGACTTCTTAACATAATGGTTCACCATACGTGCATGCTACGGTAATCACAAACTTCAACACAAGCATTTCTCAAATTCACAACTACTCAACTAGCACAACTCTAATGTCACCATCTCCATATCTCAAAACAATTATCAAGTTTCAAACTTCTCATAGTATTCAACACACTCATAAGAAAATTTTATTTATTAATCATGAATGCCTCAAATAATTAAAGAACCATGCTGTTTTGTAGGACTCTCCAAATAATATAAGTGAAGCATGAGAGAACAATGGTTTCTATAAAACATATCTACCACCGTGCTCTAAAAGATATAAGTGAAGCACTAGAGCAAAAACTATATAACTCAAAAGATATAAGTGAAGCACATAGAGTATTCTAATAATTTCCGAATCATGTGTGTATCTCTCATAAAGGTGTGTGCAGCAAGGATAATTGTGGAAAGCTAACAAATAAAGACTCAAATAATACAAGACACTCCAAGCAAAACACATATCATGTGGTAAATAAAAATATAGCTCCAAGTAAAGTTACCGATAGAAGTAGACGAAAGAGGGGATGCCTTCCGGGGCATCCCCAAGCTTTGGCTTTTAGGTGTCCTTAGATTATCTTGGGGGTGCCATGGTCATCCCCAAGCTTAGGCTCTTCCCACTCCTTGTTCCATAATCCATCAAATCTTTACCCCAAAACTTGAAAACTTCACAACACAAAACTTAAAGTAGAAAATCTCGTGAGCTCCGTTAGCGAAAGAAAACAAAACACCACTTCAAGGTACTGTAATGAACTCATTCTTTATTTATATTGGTGTTAAACCTACTGTATTCCAACTTATCTATGGTTTATAAACTATTTTACTAGCCATAGATTCATCAAAATAAGCAAACAACACACGAAAAACAGAATCTGTCAAAAACAGAACAGTCTGTAGTAATATGTAGCTAACGCAAGATCTGGAACCCCAAAGATTTTAAAATAAATTTCTGGACGTGAGGAATTTATCTATTAATCATCTGCAAAAAGAATTAACTAAATATCACTTTCAAAATAAAAATGGCAGCAGTTCTTGTGAGCGCTAAAGTTTCTGTTTTTTATAGCAAGATTAACAAGACTTTCCCCAAGTCTTCCCAACGGTTATACTTGGGACAAACACTAATTAAACACAAAAAACACAAGCAAAACAGAGGATAGATAAATTATTTATTACTAAACAGGAGCAAATATCAAGGAATAAAAATAAAATTGGGTTGCCTCCCAACAAGCGCTATCGTTTAACGCCCTAGCTAGGCATAAAAAGCAAGGATAGATCTAGGTGTTGCCATAATAGTAAGATAGATCATTAAAACTCATTTCATATTCTCTACGTTCGGCAGCAAGTTTTCTTTGAGGCAAGCAAAATTAATCAAAAGGGATAAATTTAATGGGACAAAAGTCCCCAAGATCAACTTTGGGAGGTATAGGTTCCTCCTTTGGCCCTTCGTATTGCACAACCAATTCATCATTATAAGCATTCTTTTGACAGAACTTTGTGAGCCTATACTTAAGAGAATATCCTAGTTCATTATTTCGAATGGCCAAATCATCATTAAGTTCAGAAATTCTATCAACTAAAACATTGGTAGGAACCCTTTTTCTAAGATTTTCATTGAAAGCAACATAGTCCAGAGATTGAAAACGCATTATTTCTTCTTGATCAAAAAGGATAGCCTCTATGGGAGGGCGGCAAGCGTCCACTGTATAATGTGCAAAGATTTCTTTGGCCTCTTTTATTATGAATCTAAACTCATGAGCCAAAAACATAGTAGCGGCACACTTAATAGAAGAATGCTCAATATTAGAAAATCCTAGGAAAATCATTTGTATGGAAGGGTGCATCTGCATGAATTGTCTTTCAAGTTCAACTACAAGCGTGGCAATAGAGTCCGCAAGACTACTAGTTCTATGAAGGATAGAACTACCCATAGAAGGTAAATCACCGGCACAAGTAAAGAAATCTTGGATAACTCCTTTTCCAATAATATTACCTCTACCAATACAGAATTTTTTGTATGTAAGATAGGGGGTTCTTCAGCAGGAGCATCAGAATTTTTTATGATATTATTATTCTCCATATCAACAATAATTTCCCCAATTTCAGACATAACGGCAGAAAGTGCAAAGGGAAAAAAGAGGCAAATAGAGAAAGAGAGGGAGGATAGAGAGAGAGGGTGAATAAAACGGCAAGGGTGAAGTGGGGGAGAGGAAAATGAGAGGCAAATGGAAAATAATGTAATGCGAGAGATAAGGGTTGTGATGGGTACTTCATATGTTGACTTTTGTGTAGACCTCCCCGGCAATGGCACCAGAAATCCTTCTTGCTACCTCTTGAGCACTTGCGTTGGTTTTCCCTTGAAGAGGAAAGGGTGGTGCAGCAAAGTAGCGTAAGTATTTCCCTCAGTTTTTGAGAACCAAGGTATCAATCCAGTAGGAGGCCACGCACGAGTCCCTCACGCCTACACAAACAAATAAATCCTCGCAACCAACGCGATAAGGGGTTGTCAATCCCTACACGGTCACTTACAAGAGTGAGATCTGATAGATATGATAAGATAATATTCTTGGTATTTTTATGATAAAGATGCAAAGTAAAATAAAAGGCAATAAAAATAACTAAGTATTGGAAGATTAATATGATGGAAGATAGACCCGGGGGCCATAGGTTTCACTAGTGGCTTCTCTCGAGAGCATAAGTATTCACGGTGGGTAAACAAATTACTGTTGAGCAATTGACAGAATTGAGCATAGTTATGAGAATATCTAGGTATGATCATGTATATAGGCATCATGTCCGAGACAAGTAGACCGACTCCTGCCTGCATCTACTACTCTTACTCCACACATTCACTGCTATCTAGCATGCATCTAGAGTATTAAGTTCAAGAGAACAGAGTAACGCTTTAAGCAAGATGACATGATGTAGAGGGATAAACTCATGCAATATGAAATAAACCCCATCTTGTTATCCTTGATGGAAACAATACAATACGTGCCTTGCTGCCCCTGCTGCCACTGGGAAAGGACACCGCAAGATTGAACCGAAAGCTAAGCACTTCTCCCATTGCAAGAAAGATCAATCTAGTAGGCCAAACCAAACTGATAATTCGAAGAGACTTGCAAAGATAACCAATCATACCTAAAAGAATTCAGAGAAGATTCAAATATTGTTCATAGATAAACTTGATCATAAACCCGCAATTCGTCGGTCTCAACAAACACACCGCAAAAGAAGATTACATCGAATAGATCTCCACAAGAGAGGGGGAGAACTTTATATTGAGATCCAAAAAGAGAGAAGAAGCCATCTAGCTAATAACTATGGACCCGTAGGTCTGAGGTAAACTACTCACACTTCATCGGAAGGGCTATGGTCTTGATGTAGAAGCCCTCCGTGATCGATGCCCCCTTCGGCGGAGCTCCGGAACAGGCCCCAAGATGGGATCTCATGGATACATAAAGTTACGGCAGTGGAATTAGGGTTTTGGCTCCGTATCTGGTAGTTTGGGGGTACGTAGGTATACATAGGAGGAAGGAGTACGTCGGTGGAGCAATAGGGGGCCCACGAGGGTGGAGGGCACGCCCAGGGGGTAGGCACGCCCCCCTACCTCCTGGCCTCCTGGTTGATGTCTTGACATAGGGTCCAAGTCCTCTGGATCATGTTCGTTCCAAAAATCACGTTCCCGAAGGTTTCATTCCGTTTGGACTCCGTTTGATATTCTTCTTCTGCGAAACCCTAAAATAGGCAAAAAAAACAGCAATTCTGGGCTGGGCCTCTGGTTAATAGGTTAGTCCCAAAAATAATATAAAAGTGTATAATAAAGCCCAATAATGTCCAGGACAGAATATAATATAGCATGGATCAATCAAAAATTATAGATATGTTGGAGACGTATCAATTGAGTTTGCTCGTATTCAAAACAAGTATCTCACTAGTGAAAATATTTTGTTGAAGGAGCATATCATCGCACTCAAGGGCATTATCCGCAAATTGGAGGATCTCCTACGCTCGATGTGCGACTATCCATCATCACCAACACCTTCTTCACCAACAAAGAAGAACTGAGTATCGCGTATGGCACCCCCCTTGGCAACTGCCAAGCTTGGGGAGTGCCCGGTATCGTATCACCATCACACTTTTATCTTTACCGTTTTTCTTAGTTCGATCCTTTTTATAATATCTTGATCTAGTAGAATAAAGTTTTATATGATCTAATTGTGAGTTTTGCTTTATGATCCTTCTATGTAATCGAGTCTGTGAGCTATATATAATAAAGATTAGTGTTGAGTCAAGGGCTTGACTATTTTGCTATGATCTTGAGGGAATAGAATAAAATAAAAGAGAAGAAATAAAAAGAAATAAAGGGATCATGTGGATCTTATGGAGAGTAATGAGCTCACATATAAAGAGTATGATGAATAAAAATTGTTGAGAGTTGACAAACATAGTTTTGGTCATCGTTGCGATTAATAGGAAGTAATAAAGAAATAGAGGTTTTCACATATAAATATACTATCTTGGACATCTTTTATGATTGTGAGCACTCATTAAAATATGACTTGCTAAAGAGTTGACATTGGACAAGGAAGACAACGTAATGGGTTATGTTTTCTTACATCTGAGATAAATTATATTGTCAAGGATCATCCAACATGTTGAGCTTGCCTTTCCCTCTCTTGCTAGCCAATTTCTTTGCATCAAGTAGAGATACTACTTTTGCTTCCAAATATCCCTAAAACCAGTCTTGCCATGAGAGCCCACCATATCTACCTATGGATTGAGTAAGATCCTTCAAGTAAGTTGTCATCATTGCAAGCAATAATAATTGCTCCCTAAATATGTATGACTTATTAGTGTGGAGAAAATAAGATTTATACGATCTTATGATGTGGAAGAAATAAAAGTGACGGACTGCATAATAAAGGTCCATATCACAAGTGGCAATATAAAGTGACGTTCTTTTGCATTAAGATTTCGTGCATCCAACCATAAAAGCACATGACAACCTCTGCTTCCCTTTGCGAAGGGACTATCTTTTATTCTTGTCTATTACTTCATATAAGAGTCACGGTGATCTTCACCTTTCCTTTTTACATTTTATCCTTTGGCAAGCACAATGTGTTGGAAAGATCTTGATATATATGGCTAATTGGATGTGGGTTTGCATGAACTATTATTGTTGACATTACCCTTGAGGTAAAAGGTTGGGCAAAACTATAAGTCCCTATCTTTCTCTGTGTCTGATTAAAACTTCATAACCATAAATATCGCGTGAGTGTTAGCAATTGTGAAAGACTAAATGATGGTTGAGTATGTGGACATGCTGAGAAGCTCTTATATTGACTCTTTCCTATGTTATGATAAATTGCAATTGCTTCAATGACTGAGATT
Organism: Triticum aestivum; assembly: GCF_018294505.1. Classification (NCBI taxonomy): domain Eukaryota; kingdom Viridiplantae; phylum Streptophyta; class Magnoliopsida; order Poales; family Poaceae; genus Triticum; species Triticum aestivum. The sequence continues at coordinate 450,019,915 of NC_057800.1, forward strand.
ATAGTTTGTTAGTTTTCAATGAAGTTTCTGATTCATACTTGAGTATGTGAATGAATTGTTACTTTAGCATAAGAGATCATATGACAATATATATATATATATTGTTGTTCTAATAATGATCATGATGCCCTCATGTCCGTATTTTATTTTATCGGCACCTCTATCTCTAAACATGTGGACATATTTTTCAATTTCGGCTTTCGCTTGAGGACAAGCGAGGTCTAAGCTTGGGGGAGTTGATACGTCCATTTTGCATCATGCTTTTATATTGATATTTATTGCATTATGGGCTGTTATTACACATTATGTCACAATACTTATGCCTATTATCTCTTATTTTACAAGGTTTACATGAAGAGGGGGAGAATGCCGGCAGCTGGAATTCTGGGCTGGAAAAGGAGAAAATATTAGAGACCTATTCTGCACATCTCCAAAAGTCTTGAAACCCCACGGGAATTATTTCCAGAATATAAAAAAATATTGGGCGAAAGAAGTACCAGAGGGGGCCACTCACCGTCCATGAGGGTGGGGGGGCGTGCCCCCTGCCTCATGGGCCCCCTGGTGGCCCTCTGATGCCCATCTTTGGCTATATGGAGTATTTTGTCGAGGAAAAAATCATAAGCAAGCTTACGGGATGGAACTCCGCCGCCACGAGGCGGAACCTTGGCGGAATCAATCTAGGGCTCCGGCGGAGATGTTCTGCCGGGGAAACATCCCTCCGGGAGGGGGAAATCATCACCATCGTCATCACCAACGATCCTCTCATCAGGAGGGGGTCAATATCCATCAACATCTTCACCAGCACCATCTCATCCCAAACCCTAGTTCATCTCTTGTATCCAATCTTTGTATTCAAACCTCAGATTGGTACATGTGTGTTGCTAGTAGTGTTGATTACTCCTTATAGTTGGTGCTAGTTGGTTTACTTGGTGGAAGATCATATGTTCATATTCATTATGCATATTAAAACCCCTCTGATTATGAACATGAATATGCTTTGTGAGTAGTTACGTTTGTTCCTGAGGACATGGGAGAAGTCTTGCTATAAGTAGTCATGTGAATTTGGTATTCGTTCGATATTTTGATGAGATGTATGTTGTCATCCCTCTAGTGGTGTCATATGAACGTCGACTACATGACACTTCACCATTGTTTGGGCCTAGAGGGAGGCATTGGGAAGTAATAAGTAGATGATGGGTTGCTAGAGTGACAGAAGCTTAAACCCTAGTTTATGCGTTGCTTCGTAAGGGGCTGATTTGGATCCATATGTTTCATGCTATGGTTAGGTTTACCTTAATACTTCTGTTGTAGTTGCGGATGCTTGCAATAGGGGTTAATCATTAGTGGGATGCTTGTCCAAGTAAGGGCAGTACCCAAGCACCGGTCCACCCACATATCAAATTATCAAAGTACCAAACGCGAATCATATGAACGTGATGAAAACTAGCTTGACGATAATTCCCATGTGTCCTCGGGAGCGTTTTCCTTTATATAAGAGTTTGTCCAGGCTTGTCCTTTGCTACAAAAAGGATTGGGCCATCTTGCTGCACCTTATTTACTTGCATAACTTGTTACTCATTACAAATTACCTTATCACAAAACTACCTATTACCGATAATTTCAGTACTTGCAGAGAATACCTTACTGAAAACTGCTTATCATTTCCTTCTGCTCCTTGTTGGGTTCAACACTCTTACTTCTCAAAAAGGCTACGATAGATCTCCTACACTTGCGGGTCATCAGTGTTGTGTGCATTTTGCATGGCCTATCAAGCCATCCTTCAAGAGCGGTGCCACGTCCCGTAATGGGTTTAATTTTCTTGCCTATAGGGTCGGGTGCTCCACGAGGGTGCATCCTTTTTGCCCGCCAGGGAGGTGGTGTGAAGGCCGGTGGTGTATTCGGAGTATTCGAAGTCGACACAGAGACGATTTTCGATGACTTGGGAAGTCATCATCGGCCTAAAGGACGAACGGGCGTCCATGGTAAAGCTGCCCAGCCGGAGGGTTTGGCCTGAGGCCAGGGCTCCTCTGGAAGTAATGTCGTCCTTGATAACAAGGCAGGCCATCAATCCTGTTGTTGACGCAACACAGTAACTCTCAGTGAAAGCACCAATGTCGGTGTCAAACCGGCAGATCTCGGGTAGGGGGTCCCGAACTGTGTGTCTAAGGATTGATGGTAACAGGAGACAAGGGACACAATGTTTTACCTAGGTTCGGTCCCTCTTGATGGAGGTAATACCCTACGTCCTGCTTGATTGACTTTGATGAGTATAGGGGTTACAAGAGTTGATCAACCACGAGATCATAATGGCTAAACCCTAATTGTCTAGCATGTATGATTATGATTGCCTCTACAAACTAAACCCTCCGGTTTATATAGACACCGAAGGGGGCTAGGGTTTTACAAAGTCGGTTTACAGAGAAAGGAATATTCATATCCTCACGCTAAGCCTGCCTTACACGCCAAGGAGAGTCCCATTCGGACACGAGAGGAAGTCTTCTGTCTTGTATCTTCACGGCCCATTAGTCCGGACCATGCCATATAGCCCGGACGCCCAAGGACCCCTTAATCCAGGACTCCCTCAGGCCCCAAATCTCGATGGCACCAGCAGCACCACCTATCACTACTAGTACGAAGAAGGACTAATCCTAGCCCAAGCCACCCTAATGGTGACCGCTGCTGGAGACTACAACAGAAACAGAAACAGAGGTAGCAATGATGAACTAACATGACTACACTACAGCCTCCTCGGCAACAGCATCAGGTAAGGGAGACCTGGATTCGGGGGTCCTCAGGTGTCCGGCCTATCCAAGCATGGGCCGGGCTGATGGGCCGTGAAGATAGACCGGAAGATTGTTCCCCGTGTTCGGATAGGACTCCTGGATGCGTGGAGGTCAAGATTGGAGACTTGATGTATTGTTTCCTTCCCTTGTAAACTGCCTTTGTACCCCTCTGGTGTATATATAAACTACAGGGTTTAGTCCATAGGGGAGATCAGAATTCATATAAGCTAGACATCTAGGGTTCTAGCCATTACGATCTCGAGGTAGATCAACTCTTGTAACCCCTATACTCATCAAATACAATCAAGAAAGACGTAGGGTTTTACCTCCATTAAGAGGTCCCTAACCTGGGTAAAACATCGTGTTCCATGTGTCCCGTGTTACCAGATACGTCTCCAACGTATCTATAATTTTTGATTGCTCCATGCTATATTATCTTCAGTTTTGGATGTTTATGGGCTTTATTATACACTTTTATATTATTTTTGGGACTAACCTATTAACCCAGAGCCCAGTGCCAGTTTCTGTTTTTTTCTTTGTTTAGAGTATCGCGGAAAAGGAAAACCAAACGGAGTCCAATTGACCTGAAACTTCACGGAACTTATTTTTGGAAGGAAAGCAACCCGGGAGACTTGGAGTGCACGTAAGGGAAGCAACGAGGAAGCCACGAGGCAGGGGGTGCACCCACCCCCCTGGGCGCGCCCTCCACCCTCATGGGCCCCTCGTCGCTCCCCTGACGTACCTCTTCCGCCTATATATCTCCATATACCCAAAAACAATCGGGGATCACAATAGATCGGGAGTTCCGCCACCAGAAGCCTTCGTAGCCACCGAAAGCCAATCTAGACCCGTTCTGGCACCCTGCTAGAGGGGGAATCCCTCTCCGGTGACCATCTTCATCATCCCGGTGATCTCCATGACGAGGAGGGAGTAGTTCTCCCTCGGGGCTGAGGGTATGTACCAGTAGCTGTGTGTTTGATCTCTCTCTCTCGTGTTCTTGATTTGGCACGATCTTGATGTATCGCGAGCTTTGCTATTATAGTTGGATCTTATGTTTCTCCTTCGCCTCTACTCTCTTGTAATGGATTGAGTTTCCCCTTTGAAGTTATCTTATCGGATTGAGTCTTTAAAGATTTGAGAACACTTGATGTATGTCTTGTCGTGCGTATCTGTGGTGACAATGGGATATCACGGGATTCACTTGATGTATGTTTTGGTGATCAACTTGTGGGTTCCGCCCATGAACCTATGCATAGGGGTTGGCACACGTTTCGTCGTGATTCTCCGGTAGAAACTTTGGAGAACTTTTTGAGGTCCTTTGTGTTGGTTTGAATAGATGAATCTAAGATTGTGTGATGCATATTGTATAATCATACCCATGGATACTTCAGGTGACATTGGAGTATCTAGGTGACATTAGGGTTTTGGTTGATTTGTGTCTTAAGGTGTTATTCTAGTACGAACTCTAGGTCTGTTTGTGACACTTATAGGAATAGACCAACGGATTGATTGGAAAGAATAACTTTGAGGTGGTTTCGTACCCTACTATAATCTCTTCGTTTGTTCTCCGCTATTAGTGACTTTGGAGTGACTCTTTGTTGCATTTTGAGGGATAGTTATGTGATCCAATTATGTTAGTATTGTTGAGGGAACTTGCACTAGAGAAAGTATGAACCCTAGGCCTTATTTCCTAGCACTGCAATACCATTTACGCTCACTTTTATCATTAGTTACCTAGCTGTTTTTATAATTTCAGATTACAAATACGTTTGTCTACTATCCATATACCACTTGTATCACCATCTCTTCGCCGAACTAGTGCACCTATACAATTTACCATTGTATTGGGTGTGTTGGGGACACAAGAGACTCTTTGTTATTTGGTTGCAGGGTTGCTTGAGAGAGACCATCTTCATCCTACGCCTCCTACGTATTGATAAACCTTAGGTCATCCACTTGAGAGAAATTTGCTACTGTCCTACAAACCTCTGCAGTTGGAGGCCCAACAAAGTCTACAAGAAGAAGGTTGTGTAGTAGACATTAAGCTCTTTTCTAGCGCCGTTGCCGGGGAGGTTAGTGCTTGAAGGTATATCTTTAGATCTTGCAATCGAGTCTTTTAGTTTGTTGTTTTAGCACTAGTTTAGTTTATAAAAGAAAACTAAAAAATATGGAATTAAGTTTGCCTCATACGCTTCATCTTTTTAATATCTTTCGTGAGTATGATGGAAAGGAAAATTGTGCCAAAGTGTTAGAAGAAGAATGCATTAGAATGTTTGGCACTAAATCTTTATATGATGAGCATGATTGCAATGTTGTTAGTATGAATTCCTTGAATATCCATGATGCTAATGATATGCAAAGCCACAAGCTTGGGGAAGCTATGTTTGATGAAGATGATATTTTTTGTTCCCAAAGTTTTGATGAGCAAATTTATTATGATGAAAGCATGCCTCCTATTTATGATGATTATATTGATGAAAGTGGATTTGGAGAAGCCATGACTTTATTTTGTGATGAATCCACTATTTCGGAAGAGGTTCCAATTGATTATGAGAACAAAGTTGCTATCTATGATGATTATTGTGATGACTTGTATGCTATAAAGAATAATGATATCCATGAAACTTGTCACCATGATTTTAGTTTTCAATTGGATTATGCCTCGCATGATAATTATTTTGTTGAGTTTGCTCCCACTATTATTCATGAGAAGAATTTTGCTTATGTGGAGAGTAATAAAATTTCTATGCTTGTAGATCATGAAAAGAATGCTTTAGGTGTTGGTTATATTGTTGAATTCATTCATGGTGCTACTGAAAGTTATTATGAGGGAGGAATATATGCTTGTAGGAATTGCAATAATATCAAGTTTCCTCTCTATGTGCTTAAAGTTATGAAGTTATGCTTGTTTTACCTTCATATGCAAGTTGATTCTTGTTCCCACAAGTTGTTTGCTCAAAAAATCCCTATGCATAGCAAGTGGGTTAGACTTAAATATGCTAGTCATATTCTTCATGATGTTCTCTTTATGTTCCAATTCTTATCCTTTATGTGAGCATCATTGAAATCATCATGCCTAGCTAGGGGCGTTAAACGATAGCGCTTCTTGGGAGGCAACCCAATTTTATTTTTGTTCCTTACTTTTTGTTCCTGTTTAGTAATAAATAATTCATCTAGCCTCTGTTTAGATGTGGTTTTATGTTTTAATTAGTGTTTGTGCCAAGTAGAACCTTTGGGAAGACTTGGGTGAAGTCTTTATGATCATGCTGTAAAAAAACAGAAACTTTAGCGCTCACGAGAATTGCTGCCAGTTTTTATTGGAGAGCGCTATTGAGTTAATTCTTTTCACAGATGATTAATAGACAAATTACTCATGTCCAGAAATTTTTTTGAGAATTTTATGAGTTCCAGAAGTATACGTTTGGTCCAGATTACTACAGACTGTTCTGTCTTTGACAGATTATGTTTTCGATGTGTTGTTTGCTTATTTTGATGAATCTATGAGTAGTATCAGAGGGTATGAACCATAGATAAGTTGGAATACAGTAGATATTACACCAATATGAATTTAGGATGAGTTCAATACCTAAGTGGTGATTTATTTTCTTATACTAACGGAGCTTACGAGTTTTCAGTTAAGTTTTGTGTTGTGAAGTTTTCAAGTTTTGGGTAAAGATTCGATGGACTATGGAATAAGGAGTGGCAAGAGTCTAAGCTTGGGGATGACCAAGGCACCCCAAGGTAATATTCAAGGACAACCAAAATCCTAAGCTTGGGGACGTCTTCGTTCATCGGTAACTTTACTTGGACCTATATTTTTATTCGCCACATGATATGTGTTTTGCTTGGAGCGTCATTTTATTTTATTTAGTTTTGCTTGCTGTTTGAATAAAAACCAAGATATGAAATTCTTAAATGTTAGAGAGTCTTCACATAGTTGCATAATTATTCGACTACTCATTGATCTTCACTTATATCTTTAGGAGTAGTTTGTCATTTGCTCTAGTGCTTCACTTATATTCTTTTAGAGCACGATCGTGGTTTTATTTTGTATAAATAGATGAACTCTCATGCTTCACTTATATTATTTTTAGAGTCTTAAATAGCATGGTAATTTTCTTAAATAATCCTAATATGCTAGGTATTCAAGATTAGTAAAAAATCATATGAGTGTTTTGAATACTAAGAGAAGTTTGATGCTTGATGATTGTTTTGAGATATGGAGGTAATAATATCAAAGTCGTGCTAGTTGAGTAGTTGTGAATTTGAGAAATGCTTGTGTTGAAGTTTGCAAGTCCCATAGCATGCACGTATGGTAAACGTTATGTAACAAATTTGAAACATGAGGTGTTCTTTGATTGTCTTCCTTATGAGTGGCGGTCGGGGATGAGCGATGGTTTTTTCCTACCAATCTATCGCCCTAGGAGCATGCGCGTAGTACAGAGGTTTTTGATGACTTGTAGATTTTTGCAATAAGTATGTGAGTTCTTTATGACTAATGTTGAGTCCATGGATTATACGCACTCTCACCCTTCCATCATTGCTAGCCTATTCGGTACCGTGCATTGCCCTTTCTCACATTGAGAGTTGGTGCAAAATTCGCCGGTGCATCCAAACCCCGTGGTATGATACGCTCTTTCACACATAAACCTCCTTATATCTTCCTCAAAACAGCCACCATACCTACCTATTATGGCATTTCCATAGCCATTCCGAGATATATTGCCATGCAACCTTCCACCATTCCGTTTATCATGACACATTCATCATTGTAATATTGCTTAGCATGATCATGTAGTTGACATCGTATTTGTGGCAAAGCCGCCATTCATAATTTTTCATACATGTCACACTTGATTCATCGCAATCCCGGTACACCGCCAGAGGCATTCATATAGAGTCATATCTTGTTATGCATTGAGTTGTAATCATTGAGTTGTAAATAAACAAAAGTGTGATGATCATCATTTTCTAGAGCATTGTCCCAAGTGAGGAATATAAAAAAAGAAAGGCAAAAAAAGAAGGCCCAAAAAAATAAAAAATAAAAAGGCCATAAAAAAGAGAAGGCCCAAAAAAATGAGAGAAAAAGAGAGAAGGGACAATGCTACTATCCTTTGTCACACTTGTGCTTCAAAGTAGCACCATAATCCTCATGATATATTGTCTCTTGTTTTGTCACTTTCATATACTAGTGGGAATTTTTCATTATAGAACTTGGCTTGTATATTCCAACAATGGGCCTCCTCAACTGCCCTAGGTCTTCTTGAGCAAGCAAGTTGGATGCACACCCACTTAGTTTCTTTTGTTGAGCTTTCATACATTTATAGCTCTAGTGCATCCGTTGCATGGCAATCCCTACCCCTCGCATTAACATCAATCAATGGGAATCCCCATAGCTCATTGATTAGCCTCATTGATGTGAGAATCTCTCCTTTTTTGTCTTCTCCACATCCCCCCATCATCATATTCTATTCCACCCATAGTGCTATGTCCATGGTTCGCACTCATGTATTGCATGAAGGTTTATGAGTTTGAGATTACTAAAGTATGAAATAATTGCTTGGCTTGTCATGGGGGTTGTGCATGATGAGAGCATTCTTATGTGACGAAAATGGAGCATGACTAAACTATATGATTTTGTAGGGATGAACTTTCTTTGACCATGTTATTTCGAGAGGACATAATTGCTTAGTTAGTATGCTTGAAGTATTATTATTTTTATGTCAATATGAACTTTTGTCTTGAATCTTTCGGATCTGAATATTCGTGCCACAATTAAGAAGAATTACATTGAAATTATGCCAAGTAGGACTCTTCATCAAAAATTCTGTTTTTATCATTTACCTACTCGAGGATGAGCAGGAATTAAGCTTGGGGATGCTGATACGTCTCCAACGTATCTATAATTTTTTATTGCTCCATGCTATATTATCTTCTGTTTTGGATGTTTATGGGCTTTATTATACACTTTTATATTATTTTTGGCACTAACCTATTAACCCAGAGCCCAGTGCCAGTTTCTATTTTTTCCTTGTTTTAGAGTATCGCAGAAAAGGAAAATCAAACGGAGTCCAATTGACCTGAAACTTCATGGAACTTATTTTTGGAAGGAAAGCAACCCGGGAGACTTGGAGTGCACGTAAGGGAAGCAACAAGGAAGCCATGAGGCAGGGGGGCGTGCCCACCCCCGCTGGGCGCGCCCTCCACCCTCGTGGGCCCCTCGTGGCTCCCATGACGTACTTCTTTCGCCTATATATCTCCATGTACCCAAAAACGATCGGGGAGGACAATAGATCGGGAGTTCCGCCGCCAGAAGCCTCCGTAGCCACCGAAAGCCAATATAGACCCATTCCGGCACCCTGCCGGAGGGGGAACCCCTCTCCGGTGGCCATCTTCATCATCCCGGTGCTCTCCATGACGAGGAAGGAGTAGTTCTCCCTCGGGGCTGAGGGTATGTAGCAGTAGCTATGTGTTGGATCTCTCTCTCTCTCGTGTTCTTGATTTGGCACGATCTTGATGTATCGCGAGTGTCGGTGTCAAAACCGGCAGATCTTGGGTAGGGGGTCCCAAACTGTGCGTCTAGGCCGGATGGTAACAGGAGGCAAGGGACACGAAGTTTTACCCAGGTTCGGGCCCGCTCGATGGAGGTAAAACCCTACGTCCTGCTTGATTAATATTGATGATATGGGTAGTACAAGAGTAGATCTACCACGAGATCAGAGAGGCTAAACCCTAGAAGCTAGCCTATGGTATGATTGTTGTTGTCTATGTTGTCCTACGGACTAAAACCCTCCATTTTATATAGACACCAGAGAGGTTAGGGTTACACAAAGTCGGTTATAATGGTAGGAGATCTGGATATCCGTATCGCCAAGCTTGCCTTCCACGCCAAGGAAAGTCCCTTCTGGACACGGGACGAAGTCTTCAATCTTGTATCTTCATATTCCAGGAGTCTGGCTGAAGGTATAGTCCGGCTATCCGAACACCCCCTAATCCAGGACTCCCTCAATAGCCCTTGAACCAGGCTTCAATGACGACGAGTCCGACGCGCAGTTTGTCTTCGGCATTGAAAGGCGGGTTCCTCCTCCAAGTACTTCATAGAAGATTTTGAACACAAAGATAGTGTCCGGCTCTGCAAAATAAGTTTCCACATATTGCCATAGAGAGAATAATATTTACACAAATCTAATCTGATGACGTATTCCGTAGTGTGACACACCACGGCCAAGCCTTTATCCGAGTCGTTTTATTATCCCACCTCAGCGCGTCATGCGAGGCGGTTTCCTTGGCACGTATTGTTAAAGCAGAGATCATGTCCCCTTATTCTGGGATTCTCATCAATACGGGCGTGGGTAACCCAACCACACCATTGATTACGGCGCTTGGAGATAAGCGAGTTTTACCAGGCTGGTGGGGACACGTAGTTGCGTCCACCCATATAAGTGGATAAAGATCCACCCTTTCACCTACGCCTTCTTCCTCCTTTGCCTATCCATTCTCGCGCACTCGAGCTCCAGTGCCCAAGTCCGCACTCCCACCTCAACCTTCTCCAGCCATGTCCGGAGCGGGAGGCAAGTTGATGGTCTCCTCCGTCACGGAGGGACACATCAAAAAGCTGAGGAAGGCCGGATACCTGTCCAACGACATCGCGTACCGGCTTCCCGAAAAGGGGCATCTCATCCCCACCCCTAGGCCCCATGAGAGGGTGGTGTTCCTCCCCCATTTCCTCCGCGGACTGGGCTTCCCTCTTCACCCATTTGTCCGGGGGCTCATGTTCTACTATGGCCTGGATTTCCACGATCTGGCCCCGAACTTTGTCGTCAACATCTCGGCGTTTATCGTCGTGTGCGAGGATTTTCTCCGCATCCGCCCCCATTTCGGCCTATGGCTCAAGACTTTCAATGTCAAGTCGAAGGTGGTGCGCGGCAACCAAGCGGAGTGCGGAGGCGCCATGGTGGGCAAGATGGCCAACGTATTATGGCTCGAGGGCTCCTTTGTGGAGACCCTGAAGGGGTGGCAATCGGGGTGGTTTTACATCACCGAGCCGCGCGACCCCGAATGGGCCGCATTCCCCGAGTTTCGATCCGGACCCCCTACGCGGCTCACCTCCTGGAAGGAGACCGGCCTGTCGTGGGGTAAAAAAGGAGAGCTGACCGGACTCCAAACATGCATCCAAACCCTGGTGGACAAGAAGCTCAAGCTTGTCAACGTAGTCCAGGTTATGCTCATCCGCCTGATCCTCCCGTGTCAACAACGGGCTTTCAACTTGTGGGAGTTCAACCCGGCGCGGCACCAAACTCTGAGCAGGCTCTTCGACACGACGTACGAAGATGCCTGGAAGGTGCTTTTCAAGGGCGCCGAGGCCCCAGCATCCGCTATCGAGGATCGCGGATTCAGTATGCAGCGTCACGCTCATGCGGTAAGCCGTTTTTTCCTTTTACAGGGTATCAGTTTTTCATAGTTTGACTCCATGCGAGATCTAAGCTCCCATGCCTTTGACAGGATTGGCAGGTGACGTCCGGACAGATCAACTGTCCGGCTCCTTTGCCCGAAGGCCCAGCGGACGCTCGCTTGGCGAAGCTGCTGGTTCCGGCACCCTATGTGGTGCCGGAGAAGAAGGCCGCGAAAAAGGCCACGGGGACTTGAAAGAGTGCCCGGCGCCAGGAGGTGTCAGATCCATCGTCCGACGGTTCCGAGGCGCATTCCTCCCGTGAAGACGAGGAGGAAGAAGAAGAGACCTCTCCCCCTCTAGCGGGAGGAGAGAAGAAAAGGAAGGCCGCCCCAACTGGGGAGGCCGAAGGGTCCAAGAAGGGGAAAACCCTTCCTCCGGACTATTCCACCGACGCCGACGACGGCGGAGAGGAGTAGCTGCCCAGGGCCAAGCCCCTGGCAAAATCATAAGTATCCGGATACCAGAGTAATTCATAGTATTTGTTTATTGCACAGCTTTCCCTTATGTCGAATATGTTTATGCAGCCCACCCAAAGACCAGCTCGACGCGTTGTCGAGCGGCTCACTGGATTCGTCGGATGTGAACTCACTTCCGACGGCTTCCTCCCCCCGCCCTACGGATGACACCGAAGTGTTGTCCCAACAGGTTCCAAGCCAGGAGGAGGTGGTCCTGGAGGCACCGCAAGGCGACCTCCCGGACTCCAGGAGTAAAGGGGATGAAACCCCCTAGGGCTCCAAGTCTGGCTCTAGGCCGGACACTCCTCCGGAACCTTCAAAGGTTCCAGAGTCCGGCGGGGGACCTCCTTCCAAGAGGAGCAAGCCCACCGTGCCGGTGACCCCCGTCCAACTAGAGGCGCCGGACAATCTGTTGGAGACGCTCCAAGGCGCCTCCATCGACGAGGAGCACCGCACCATTATGAGTGCGGTGGTCCAGAAGGTTCAGTCCGCCAAGAGCGGACTGACTGAAGCTTGTACTAGCCTTTTAACGGGCTTTGAGGTAAGTAAAGAATGTGTAAATAATATTACCGCATAGACAGTAGCCCCTGATGCTCTGTTTGGCGTTCGGGAAGAAAAGCCGAATAGACATGAGTCTAACAAAAAAGGAGTCAATATGCATATGCAGGCTTCTCTGCTTGCGTCCGCCGCACTGACTACGGAAGTGGACACGTTAAAGCAGAACCTCGAGTGGTCCGAGCAAGAGCTCGGGCGTGCCAAGAAGCAGCTCGAGGACAATGAAGGTAAGAAATACCTTGTTTAAATATATATAAAAAGGTGCAATTGCAAAAAATGACAGGACTATCGTGGCTATTGTAGGGGCCACGTCTGAGGTGGCGACCCTTAAGCAAGCGCTGCTCGAGGCCGAGAAGATGGCGGCCATGGAGCGCACCGAGCGGGAGAAGTATGAGGCCCAGGTTGGCAAGGTGTGGCAAGAGCTCCAGGTTCTCATGAAAAAACATGAGAGTTTGGAGCTTGACTCAAAGACGCGAGCGTCCGAGCTCGCGGCGGCTATTGAAAATGCCAAGTCTGCCAAGGCCGAATCCCAGAAGATCCTCCAGGAGTTGGATGAGGTGAAGAAGATAGCAACAGGTAAGGCATTCTTTATGCAAAGCAAACACATAAACGTGAGTTACTTGTTACTTACCCGAATCCGGAGCTCTCCAGGAGCGTTCGCGGATCTTCCCTGGAGTGTGTCCGATGCCGCCGCATTCTATCGAGCCGAGGAGGGCAGCTCGATAGAGAAGGTGTTCTGGTCTCAGTATGCTGAGGCCGGACACCCCGTGCCCCGGAGCGACCAGCTGAAGCAACTGGTCGAGCTCCACAAGGCGGCCGAACAGGCCATGAAGGGCCTCCTAGTTCGGCTGTGGCCTGGAGAGGCTCTGCCTGGGAGCTATTTCGGGCTAGTGCGGTGGCTGGTGGAGGCCTGTCCAAGGCTTGAAGTCATCAAGCGCTCGGTCTGCATTGAAGGTGCCCGAAGGGCCCTTTCCCGTGCTAAGGTGCACTGGGGCAAGCTAGGTGCTGAGAAGCTTGTGAAGGACGGGCCACCGCCGGGGAAGGAGCATCGCAAGCCCGAGAATTACTATAAGGATGTTCTGAAGGGTGCCTGCCTTGTGGCGGATGAATGTTCCAAGGATGTATTTTTTGAGTAAAACTTGCTCGTTTTGTCCTGTGCGCTGAAAACTTGTTCATATGCGCTAAGCAATGCTGTTGGAATTTAAAATATTACCTTCTGTGCGGCTGTTTATCAATTCTGAGAGATGGCGAGTCGTCGGCTTCTGCCCCCATGCCGCTAGTGCTGGGGTGTTCGGGGATAAACTTGAGCGCTCTTTTTCCCATGTTTGGGTCCTTCGAGGGAGGCGTTCAGCCCAATGAACAAGGCAATTGGACTATAATGCGTGAACACTCTCACTTAGCCATAGAATTCTATAATTTTAAATTTCGGCGAAGCCCCTGGTATTCGGAAGACCGAGTTCGGGGCGCTATCCACGCCTTGGCCGGACAGAGCCGGCTCCTCGCCCTAAGCGGCATAAGTCTTTAGGGACTCGAAAAACCTCTCGAATAGCGACCAGCTCTCGCTTCATCATGACAGTCAGTTTTAGCTTTCTCCACTGAGGTGCTTGACCCAGCTCAACTGGGGCACAATTGCAGTGGTTCTCCTAGTGCTACCTTAGCCGATATAGCGGAACGTAAGGCACCAAAACATAGGAGCCGGGCAAACCCAACTATTGACCCAAGACATGATTCGGAGCCGATGCATATAATGCTATAAGTTCGAGGTGCAGCACTTGTTAAAGTGTTCGGACTTCTCACACCATATTGAGGGGTACTAAAGCCCCTGGCATATTTTGGCCGTACCAACATGTACGGGTGCAACATGTTGTTAAGGAACATATATATAAATAAAAAAAGAAAAGAGTAATGCAAAAATAGACAAAAGCTATGCATTGTTTATTTAAAAGGGCTGCGATCAAAGCAGAAGGATACAAGTAATGCGATAAGCAAAAGGTTGGACTATTTAACATGTCTGTTCCAGGGGCAAGCTGCGGAATAGTATGCGAAACAGGTATACTGCTTGTGATAGAGACCACCTGGGAGTTCCGTAATGCGGCGCGGCTTGTCTGCTTCCCTGGTTCTTGCATCGTTTGTGCGGCAATTGAACTGCCGAACAGGCCATCCGAAGTGTGGAGTCCTGAAAGTAAGAGAAAATTAAAAAATCATCAGCCCCTGGTGCGGTTTAAGCCGTGTTTCGGGCGTGCCGTGATGGTGCCCCTTCCCCTGTGCCCATGGTATTTCTAGAGCGTAGTTATGTACGCGAAGTACTGGCGTCGCGTTTTTGCGAGGGCTGGGGTTGGGGCCACATTGCTACGCCTGCTCGGATCGTGCCAGGCAGTCTTGTTGTAGGTTACTCCGGGTGCGCTTGACGGTGTCCGGTCGTTTAATGGCCGGACTGGAGAACTGCCTGGAGAGGCTGCTTTGTACTTCCGCTGCAAGGGCCGCCATGTGCTCCTCCGTTCGGAGGGAGCGTTCGGTGTTTCCATTGACCGTGATTACTCCTCGAGGGCCTGGCATCTTGAGTTTAAGGTATGCATAGTGCGGTACCGCATTGAACTTGGCGAATGCGGTTCGCCCAAGCAGTGCGTGATAGCCACTGCGGAATGGGACTATATCGAAGATTGACTCCTCGCTTCGGAAATTATCCGGAGATCCGAAGACCACTTCAAGTGTGACTAAGCCTGTACAGTTGGCCTCTACACCTGGTATTACGCCTTTAAAGGTCGTTTTGGTGGGCTTAATCCTCGAGGGATCTATGCCCATTTTCCGCACTGTATCCTGGTAAAGCAGGTTCAGGCTACTGCCGCCGTCCATAAGGACTCTAGTGAGATGAAATCCGTCAATAATTGGGTCTAGAACCAATGCGGAGAATCCGCCATGACGGATGCTAGTGGGATGGTCCCTTCGATCAAAGGTGATCGGGCAGGAGGACCATGGGTTGAACTTTGGGGCGACTGGCTCTACCGCGTATACTTCCCTTAACGCGTGCTTCCGCTCCCTTTTGGGGACGTGGGTTGCGTATATAATGTTCACCGTTCGCACTTGTGGGGGAAAACCCTTCTGTCCACTGTTGTTCGGCGGTCGGGGCTCCTCGTCGTCATAGCTATGCAGCCCCTTGTCTTCATTTTCGGTGTTTAACTTGCCTGCCTGCTTGAACACCCAACAATCCCTATTGGTGTGATTGGCCGGCTTTTAGGGGGTGCCATGTATCTGGCACAAGCGGTCGAGTATTCGGTCCAAACTGGACGGGCCCCTAGGATTCCTTTTGAATGGCTTTTTCCGCTGACCGGATTTAGAGCCTCTGAATCCGGCATTAACTGCTGTATCCTCAGCATTGTCGCCGTTAATGTGGCGCTTCTGCTTGTCGCGATGCGACCTGCCACTACTGTCCCTGGTATCCGAATTACTAGGGTTCTTGGTCATATTGTTGCTATGAGCAAGCCAGCTGTCTTCTCCCATGCAAAAGCGGGTCATGAGTGTCGTGAGTGCTGCCATAGACTTCGGCTTTTCCTGTCCAAGGTGCCGGGCAAGCCACTCGTCACGGATATTGTGCTTGAAGGCTGCTAGGGCCTCAGCGTCTGGACAGTCAACTATTTGATTTTTCTTTGTTAGGAACCGTGTCCAGAATTGCCTGGCCGATTCCTCTGGCTGCTGAATTACGTGACTTAGGTCATCGGCGTCTAGGGGTCGCACATAAGTGCCCTGGAAATTGTCGAGGAATGCGGCTTCCAGGTCCTCCCAACAACTGATTTATCCTGTTGGCAAGCTATTAAGCCAATGCTGAGCTGGTCCTTTAAGCTTGAGTGGGAGGTATTTGATGGCGTGGAAATCATCGCCATGGGCCATGTGGATATGAAGGAGATAATCCTCGATCCATACCGCAGGATCTGTTATGCCATCGTATGATTCGATATTTACGGGTTTGAAACCCTCAGGGATTTGATGATCCATTATTTCGTCTGTGAAGCATAGTGGGTGTGCAGCGCCTCTGTACTGGGCTATATCATGACGTAGCTCCAATGAGCTTTGTCTACTATGTTCGGCCTTGCTGAATTTATGGCCGGCGTGACGGTTACCGTCTCGAGCCGTGGGGCGCCCACGCAATCCGTAGATCGATCTTGTTTGCCTTGTCTTGTCCTCCAACATATCACGTAAGTCTGGCGCATATTCCCGTGCTTGGTACGGGGTGCGGCTTGAGTGGAGGGCCGAGAGGCCTCTCTGTCGCGGCCACGAGGTGGCCGGTCGGCCGCATCGAGTGCTTCCTCCTCTAATCGGGGTAGCAACATGCGCTTTGGGTAGCTCTTGGAGGGGCGTTCGAGTTTATGCTCTTCGGCCGCAAGGACTTCAGTCCATCTATCGACTAGCAAATCTTGATCAGCTCTAAGCTGTTGCTGTTTTTTCTTGAGGCTTCTTGCCGTGGCCATAAGCCTGCGTTGAAAACGCTCTTGCTCGACGGGATCCTCTGGCACGACGAATTCGTCGTCGTCGAGGCTTGCCTCGTCTTTAGAGGGAGGCATATAATTATCGTCCTCGACCTCTCTGTCTGCCGCTCTCTCATGAGGGCTGGTTTCTCCATCCTCCCATGCTAAATCTTGCTGGAGGGGGTTTTCTTCGGCACTTTCCGAAGTATTATATCTCCCGTGCAGGAAGCTCCGCATTTGTTTTGGTGGGATTTTGAGCGGCGCCGCTGACGCCGGCGCTTAGGTTGTTTCTTGGAGGGGTCATCCTCCGCTGTTCCATCGCCATCTCCTTCTTTTGGGGTGTCCACCATGTATATGTCATATGACGAGGTGGCTTTCCAGGGCCTGATAGGCGCTGGTTCTTCATCGTCTCCTTCATCGGCGTCCATATCGTCGATGTCTTCGGAGTCGAAGTCGAGTATGTCGGTTAGGTCATCGACAGTGGCTACAAAGTGGGTGGTGGGTGGGCTTTGAATTTCTTCATCGTCTGAATCCCAACCTTGCTGACCGTTGTCCGGCCAGGGCTCTCCTGATAAAGAGAGAAACTTCAGTGTCTTCAGAATATCACCGAAAGGCGAGTGCTGAAAGATGTCCGCGGTAGTAAACTCCAGAATCGGCGCCGAATCGGATTCGATCGGCAAGGGCGCGGAGGGTTCGGAGTCCGGAGAGGAGTCCGGCTCCTTGGAGTCACGAGTCTCGCAGAGTGCGAGGCTGGTGTTCGGCTCGATCGCCGTTGGGATCGCAGCCCCCGAGGCGGCGTCCAACCACCTATCCTCGATCGGCGCGGTTGGCTCCGAATTAAGGGTCGAAGCCGATGCGGGTGTGGCCTCCAGGGCACTGTTCGGCGGCAGAGCTAGATCATGCTCATCGGGACAATGCGGCGCGCTCGGCAGTGGCTCGAATTCGTCGAAGATCAAGTCCCCGCGGATGTCAGCCGTGTAGTTTAAACTTCCAAATCTGACCTGACGGCCAGGGCCGAAGCTTTCGATCTGCTCCAGATGGCCAAGTGAATTGGCCCGCAGTGCGAAGCCGCCAAAGACGAAGATCTGTCCGGGGAGGAAGGTCTCACCCTGGACTGCATCGCCATTGATGATCGTAGGAGCCATCAAGCCTGACGGTGACGCACAGAGGAACTCTCAATGAAAGCACCAATGTCGGTGTCAAAACCGGCGGATCTCGGGTAGGGGGTCCCGAACTGTGCGTCTAGGCCGGATGGTAACAGGAGGCAAGGGACACGAAGTTTTACCCAGGTTCGGGCCCTCTCGATGGAGGTAAAACCCTACGTCATGCTTGATTAATATTGATGATATGGGTAGTACAAGAGTAGATCTACCACGAGATCAGATAGGCTAAACCCTAGAAGCTAGCCTATGGTATGATTGTTGTTGTCTATGTTGTCCTACGGACTAAAACCCTCTGGTTTATATAGACATCGGAGAGGGTTAGGGTTACACAAAGTCGGTTACAATGGTAGGAGATCTGCATATCCGTATCGCCAAGCTTGCCTTCCACGCCAAGGAAAGTCCCTTCCGGACACGGGACGAAGTCTTCAATCTTGTATCTTCATAGTCCAGGAGTCTGGCTGAAAGAATAGTCCGGCTATCCGGACACCCCCTAATCCAGGACTCCCTCAGCGAGCTTTGCTGTTATAGTTGGATTTTATGTTTCTCCTCCCCCTCTACTCTCTTGTAATGGATTGAGTTTCCCCTTTGAAGTTATCTTATCGGATTGAGTCTTTAAAGATTTGAGAACACTTGATCTATGTCTTGCCGTGCGTATCTGTGGTGACAATGGGATATCACGTGATTCACTTGATGTATGTTTTGGTGATCAACTTGCGGGTTCCGCCCATGAACCTATGCATAGGGGTTGGCACACGTTTTCGTCGTGATTCTCCGTAAGAAACTTTGGAGTACTCTTTGAGGTCCTTTGTGTTGGTTTGAATAGATGAATCTGAGATTGTGTGATGCATATCGTATAATCATACCCACGGATACTTCAGGTGACATTGGAGTATCTAGGTGACATTAGGGTTTTGGTTGATTTGTGTCTTAAGGTGTTATTCTAGTACAAACTCTAGGGCTGTTTGTGACACTTATAGGAATAGCCTAACGGATTGATTGGAAAGAATAACTTTTAGGTGGTTTTGTACCCTACCATAATCTCTTCGTTTGTTCTCCGCAATTAGTGACTTTGGACTGACTCTTTGTTGCATGTTGAGGGATAGTTATGTGATCCAATTATGTTAGTATTGTTGAGGGAACTTGCACTAGTGAAAGTATGAACCCTAGGCCTTATTTCCTAGCATTGAAATACTGTTTACACTCACTTTTATCATTAGTTACCTTGTTGTTTTTATAATTTCAGATTACAAATACATTTGTCTACTATCCATATACCACTTGTATCACCATCTCTTCGCCGAACTAGTGCACCTATACAATTTACCATTGTATTGGGTGTGCTGGGGACACAAGAGACTCTTTGTTATTTGGTTGCAGGGTTGCTTGAGAGAGACCATCGTCATCCTACGCCTCCTACGGATTGATAAACCTTAGGTCATCCACTTGAGGGAAATTTGCTACTTTCCTACAAACCTCTGCACTTGGAGGCCCAACAAAGTCTACAGGAAGAAGGTTGTGTAGTAGACATCATTACCTTCGATCCTCAGACGCACAGTTCGGGACCCCCTACCCGAGATCGGTCGGTTTTGACACCGACATTGGTGCTTTCATTGAGAGTTCCTTTGTGTTGTCCATAGAAGGATCGATGGCTTGCCTTGTAATCAATGACGATGTCACTTCTGGAGGGGCCCTGACTCCTGGACAGGTCCTCCAGCTCAGCGGTTTACACTTAGGCGCTCGCTCGGCCGTCCAGCCTATAGCGGCCCCCGTAACTGCCAAACATCATCTTCGTATCGGCCTTGAACACTTCAAAAAGATGGATCTAATAGATGACTCGTCCTTAAACGAGCTGCTAGACTACATCGCCGTCCTAGGGGTCGCAACAGACTACGATCATATTGGGATTAAACCCAACCAAAGGGAAATCAAGTCCCCACCGGTCACCCATCTGGTAGCGGTCGTTGAGGAACAGGCCGAGAGTGACTCCTCCCCTAAGTTAAAAACTAGCTATGTTTGGATTTCCGAGCCCCGCGAGTCGGATACCCATCCTCGGGAAGAGACCTCAGGTCCTTCGAACACGGGATCGGGCATTATGTCCGAAAGTCTTAAGGACCTTACTAAGCCTGAACTGGTGACCTCGGAGATTCTTCAAACTCTGGATCCAGTAGTGGGTCAGGGTTTGGATTTCAGCCTGCCCACCCACCACAAGCAATATTCACCAAGCAATTCAGGTCCTCCGGACATATGTGACCTCATGTATGTATGACAGCAACCTCAAGAAATGGTCCATCACTTCTGGGCCAGGTTCCTCCTTGTTAAAAACAAGATTGAAGATTGCTGCGATGACGACGCGGTTTCAGTTTTTTGCTGCAACTATACGGACAAGGGAATACTCAATGCCCTCTACCGTCGCCGCATACTGCACTTTGCAGATTTGGCACACATAGTACAAAAGTATTGCGCAATGGAAAGCGCTTGGAAAGTCCAGACAGCCCGGTGGGAACCTCCTGCTTTAAGCAGCCCTCTGGACGAGAAAAAAGGATGCACCCTTACGGGGCACCTGATCATCAGCCAATTGATAGGAAAATCAAGCCCTTCATGGGACATAGAACTGTCCTCGACGAATTGCTCAACAAGCCCTGCTAGATACACACAACGTCAAATACCGAACCAACACATAGCCTTCGGGCATGTTGGGTACTCCGGAAGGTGGCTAAGCGGTGAAGCCATCCTCGCCAAAACTACTCCAAAGAAGCACTCTTCGGAGGACGACGATCTCAATGTCTTTACAGTCTTTGAGACCTTTTCTTCAAATAATCGGCACAAAAGGGCACTACACGACTTCGCCAAAGTTAACCAAGTAGCCGCAATAAATCCTTGGAACGATACGGTGATAACTTTTACCACTGACGACGAACCAAGGGCCCGGACAGTCCGAGCACCAGTCGCCTTGGTCTTAAACCCAATTGTGGATGGCTTTCGACTTACCAAAGTACTCATCGACGGCGGTAGCGGACTCAACCTCATCTACAAAGACACGCTCAATAAAATGCAAATGGACAAGAATCGCATCCAGCAAAGCAGTACCACCTTTCGAGGCATTATCCCCAGTCGAGAAGCATGATGCTTGGGGAAAATTCAGCTCGATGTAGTATTCGGCACGCCGGAGAACTACAGGTCTGAAGAGTTGCTCTCCCACGTGGCACATTTCAATAGCGGATATCGCGCCCTGTTGGGGCGAGACGCCTTCACACGCTTTCAAGCCATACCCCATTACGGGTACATGAAGCTCAAAATGCATCCAGATATCACTATCACCAGTGATCCAGATATAGCACTCCGCGCCGAAAATAAAACCGCATCCTTGGCCCTCAAGGCACTATCCGAGGCCCTCGCGGCCAAAGAGCTAACCACTTCGTGTTCCACAGTGGACAAGGATGATGTAATCCTCGACAAGAGGCCCAAGTCCACTTCTTTCAAACCAGTAGATGAAATAGTCAAATTTCAAGTTCACCCGACGAATACTAACAAGACAACCTCCATTGGAGCACTGCTGGACCCGACGGTCAACGTCGCCTTACGAGCATTCCTGCGCGAAAATTGGGACATCTTTGCCTGGCACCCTTCGGATATGCCATGAATCCCATACAGATTGGCCGAGCACAGCCTCAACATAATAAAGGGGTTCAAACCAGTCAAGCAAACATTGTGGTGATTTTCTGAACCGAAACGACAAGGTATGGGGGAGGAGCTAGCCAAACTACTGGAAGCCGGGTTCATCAAAGAGATTAAACATCCGGACTGGCTAGCAAACCTGGTCATGGTACCGAAGAAGGATAAATCCTAGCGCCTTTGTGTCGATTTCAAGGATCTCAATAAGGCTTGCCCTAAAAGACCCCTTCCCACTGCCCCGCATTGAGCAAATCATTGATGCAACCGCAGGACACGACTCACTGTGTTTCCTCGACGCATATTCCGGATACCAAATTAAGATGAAAGAGTCCAACCAGGCCGCAACGACATTCATTACCCCATATGGGCCTTTCTGCTTCAACACTATGCCTTTCGGACTCAAAAATGCCGGCACCACTTACCAATGCATGATTCAAACATGTCTGGAAAAGCAAATTGGCAAGACAGTGGAGGCATACGTAGATGATGTAGTCATCAAGACTAAACACGTTGAATCATTGGTGGACGATCTATGCCTCACATTCGACGACCTCCGAACATATGACATACGACTCAATCCGGAAAAATGTGTTTTCGGCATTCCAGCCGGAAAACTGCTCGGGCTCATTATTTCCAATAGAGGAATCGAAGCGAACCCAGCCAAAATCCGAGCCTTGTTAGAATTGGCAATGCCAACAGACCTAAAGCAGGCCCAAAAACTAGCTGGTCGCGTGGCGGCCTTAAGGCGCTTCATCTCCAGATTAGGAGAAAAGGCGCTACCACTTTACCGACTACTCCGGCGCACCGACTACTTTCAATGGACAGATGCGGCTATAGCCAGACTGGAAGAAATAAAAACCTTATTAGCAGGCAACCCAATCCTAGCTGCACCGGGGGTCGGCGAACCTATGTTGCTCTACATATCTGCAACTCACCAGGTAGTAAGCGATGTACTCGTTGTTGAATGAGAAGAGGAGGGACATAAATGCCCCATCCAGAAACCGGTGTACTACGTATCGGTGGTCCTTACACCGTGCAAATCTTGGTACTCGCACTATCAGAAGATAGCGTATGCGGTCTTCATGGCATCTCGGAAGCTGCGACACTATTTTCAAGAGTGTTCGATAACGGTGGCGTCTGAAGTACCACTCAATGACATCATAAATAAATAGGAGCCACTAGCCGCATAGCCAAATGGGCCATCGAACTATTACCATATAACATACAAACCATGTCGAACTATTAAATCTCAGGTGTTGGCCGACTTTGTCGCCGAGTGGACGGAAGCCGAACTCCCTAAAGAGTACAATACATACTCCAACTGGATTATGTACTTCGACGGCTCCAAAATGTTAGTCGGATTGGGGGCTGGTGTCATCTTGACATCTCCTACAGGGGATACAGTCCGCTACGTACTACAAATCATGTATACGGACTCCAACGACGCGGTCGAATATGAGGCACTACTGCACAACCTCCGAATGGTTGTTTCTATGGGCATTCAACGCCTAGAGGTGTGTGGGGATTCGAATCTTGTGATATCCCAAATAAATGGAGAATTCGACGCAAAAGATCCAAAGATGGCGGCATATCGAAATGTCGTACTCAAAATATCAGCTCGGTTTGAGGGGCTCGAGTTCCATCACGTTGCTCGAGACAGTAATCAGGCAGCGGACATCCTTGCTCGAATGGGCGCTAAACGCGACCCTGTCCCATCTAACACCTTTGTGGAAAGGCTCTTCAAGCCATCCGTTGTCTGGCAGGACGAGAGAGGAAATACTAGTCCGGAGCCGTTCATACCCCCAAATGCCGAACACAATTCTGATATCATCGGCGGCTCGGGCACCGAAATGACACCTTCCGCCCAAGTAATCATGGTTATCATTGCTCCATGGACCGAACCTTTCCTGGCCTACCTTAATAGGTAGGAGCTCCCTGACGATCAGAATGAGGCCCGTCGCATAGCCAGACACTCTAAAGCCTACAAAGTTCATGAAGGAGAACTCTACAAGAAAAGTACTATGGGAGTTCTTCAAAGATGTATCTCCGAAGAGGAGGGATGGCAGCTCTTGGTGGAAATACATGCTGGTCTTGGTGGCCATCATGCCGCTGCTCAGGCCCTCGTAAGCAAGGCCTTCCATACAGGTTTCTTTTGGCTAACGGCCCGAGCAGATGCACAGGCCCTGGTACAGCGTTGTGTGGGATGTCAGCTTTTCGCCAATCAAAGTCATATGCCGCTCGTCCTAAGAACAATCACCATTCCATGGCCCTTTGCGGTCTAGGGGCTAGATATGGTCAGACCCCTTAAAGGGGGAAGCCACAAGAAGAAATATTTGGTGGTTATGGTGGATAATTCACTAAGTGGATAGAGGCCAAACCTGTAAAAATGACAGAAGTTGGGCCTGTGATCGAATTTATATACGGCTTTGTACACCATTATGGTGTCCCGCACAGTATTATTATTGACAATGGCTCTAACTTCATAGCCGATGAGGTCAAAAATTGGTGTGCTAACCTGGGCATTAAGCTCGATTACGCCACTGTATATCACCCTCAAACAAACGGTCAGGTCGAACGGGCTAATGGCCTGATAATGAGTGGCATCAAACCCAGACTAGTGTGATCCCTACGGGAGTCGGATAAACACTGGGTCGAGGAACTTGATTCCATACTCTGGGGACTACGGACCACGCCCAATCGCATGACCGGATACACACCCTTTTTCATGGTGTATGGCGTAGAGGCTATCCTGCCCTACGGCATTATTCATGTCTCACCTCGAGTGCGCATGTATGAAGAGAGAGAAGCCGAGCTCGATCGGCAGAACGACCTAGACGGCCTGGAGGAGGAGCGCGATATTGCAAAAGCCCGTTCCGCATTTGATGACCCACAAGTGTAGGGGATCTATCGTAGCCTTTTTGATAAGTAAGACTGTCGAACCCAACGAGGAGCAGAAGGAAATGATAAGTAGTTTTCAGCATGGTATTCTCTGCAAGCACTGAAATTATCGGTAACAGATAGTTTTGTGATAAGGTAATTTGTAACGAGTAGCAAGTAATAAAAGTAAATAAGGTGCAGCAAGATGGCCCAATCCTTTTTGTAGCAAAGGATAAGCCTGGACAAACTCTTATATGAAGTAAAGCGCTCTCGAGGACACATGGGAATTATCGTCAAGCTAGTTTTCATTACGATCATATGATTCGTGTTCGGTACTTTGATAAGTTGATATGAGGGTGGACCGGTGCTTGGATGTTGTCCTTACTTGGACAAGCATCCCACTTATGATTAACCCCCATTGCAAGCATCCGCAACTACAACAGAAGTATTAAGGTAAACCTAACCATAGCATGAAACATATGGATCCAAATCAACCCCTTACGAAGCAACGCATAAACTAGGGTTTAAGCTTCTGTCAGTCTAGCAACCCATCATCTACTTATTACTTCCCAATGCCTCCCTATAGGCCCAAAGAATGGTGAAGTGTCATGTAGTCGACGTTCACATGACACCACCAGAGGGATGACAACATACATCTCATCAAAATATCAAACGAATACCAAATTCACATGACTACTAATAGCAAGACTTCTCCCATGTCCTCAGGAACAAACGTAACTACTCACAAAGCATATTCATGTTCATAATCAAAGGAGTATTAATATGCATAATGGATCTGAACATATGATCTTCCACCAAGTAAACCAACTAGCATCCACTACAAGGAGTAATCAAGACTACTAGCAACCCACATGTACCAATCTGAGGTTTGGATACAAAGATTGGATACAAGAGATGAACTAGGGTTTGAGATGAGATGGTGCTGGTGAAGATGTTGATGGAGATTGACCCCCTCCTGATGAGAGGATTGTTGGTGATGACGATGGTGATGATTTCCCCCTCCCAGAGGGAAGTTTCCCCGGCAGAACAGCTCCGCCGGAGCCCTAGATTGGTTCCGCCAAGGTTCCGCCTCGTGGCGGCGGAGTCTCATCCTGAAAGCTTGCTTATGATTTTTTTTCTAAGATGAAAGACCTCATTTAAAACTATACAAAGGCTGGGCAACTCGCTCCCAGGGCACTCCCTCGATGGCAAGCTTCGTCGGCCGTTCAATTTTAGTCAACCCGGTCTTTTTTTTTGTTCTTGTCCGTTCGATGGTCGCTACGTTTTGACTTGTGCGTTTTCACCGGTGGTAGATCTTGGCCAGCGGATGACCTATGGGCTCGGGCCGAATTTCATTGGTTGGGTGCCAGCTTATCGGGTGCGTGGGGCAGCTGTCGGATTTCGGGTTCCGGCAGACCCTTGAGGTTCGAACACTGGGGTGCGCGTGGAGATTTCGCCTCCTACCTACCTGCACCCCTCCGCCTTGCTAGGATCTAAACTAAGGAAAGATCAACACAAGAGACACAGGGTTTATACTGGTTCGGGCCACCGTTGCGGTGTAATACCCTACTCCAGTGTGTGGTGTGGTGGATTGCCTCTTGGGCTGATGATGGTGAACAATACAAGGAAGAACAGCCTCGCGAGGGTCTGTTCTTGGCTGGGGCGATGAACTGCTGGGAGGAGCTCAGTCACCCTTCTCTCTCTCTCTATCTGATCTAAACCCCTCTCTCAAGAGACTCCTTCTCCGAACCCCTCAGCTCTCTCTCTCTTGCGGGTGGCTGATCCTATTTATAGAGGCCCTGGTCCTCTTCCCAAATATCGAGCGGGAAGGGAGCCAACAACGGCGGGCTAATTTGAAGGGGGACAGCTAGTATCAGCTATCCTGACAAAAGTAGTCTTCGCCTGCGCAAAGCTCTGGTGATGACGCCGTCTTGGGCTCCACGGTGACCTTCATCTCGTAGTCCTCATGGTCTTGGTCTCGTTGCACCGAAATGGCAACCTTTGCCTGATGCCTCGGTACTCCGCGGTTGCGCTTGCCCCCTTTGCACCAAAGAGGAAAGGAGGACACTACGCGGGCTGGCACCCGCCTGGCGCCCTTGGTCGTCATGGCTTGCGTCATGGGCACCTCGTGAGGTACCCCGCCTTGATCTCTCCGCCTCCTCGTGAGCCAGCCTGACGAGGCCGTTCCTGAGGAAGCTCCGCGTCGTCCGCCCCGCGAGGCTTGGCCCCCCGCGAGGGTCTTGGGTTTGTGTTGGTGAAGATGGGCCGCGCTGGGCCCCCTTTTGAGCCACGCCGCAGGCCGCAGGCAGGCAAGTCTGGGGACCCCCGTTCCCAGAATGCCGACAGTAGCCCCCGGGCCCAAGGCGCGCTCGGACTTGGCCGTGCAGGGAGGCGGAAGGGCAAGAGAAAAGCGCCGCGGGCCCTAACAGCCTGCGGCCTTGGGCGCCGCGTGGCAGCTGATTGGACGTGGGCGGCACTGTTCCCCCACGCCCTCCTTATTTTGCGCCATGCTAGGCGGACCCGTAGTTGTACACAGCCGTTCCCCTTTTTGGTTGCTCGAGCACCCTCTGTCCTTCCTTCGCTCGAACTCTGGTTTCTGTTCTCAACTCAATCTTGAACCTTCCCCCCCCCCATCTTCCCATCGCCATGGCTCCGACAAAGAAGGGAAGAGGGAAGAAACCCTTGTCTCCGCCTTGCCCGCCGCCGTTGGCGGCCCCCGCCGAGGGTTTGAGCAAGGTCAGCTTGGCCCTGGCCACCATCTTCAATGAATGCGGGAGGACGACGGCCTGGCCCGCGTCCCACTTCTCCATCGAAAGGATAGCCACTGAGGTCCCGTATTTTGCCGACGCCCTATGGACGGGTCTGGTTCCTCCCTTTTCTGATTTCTTCAATGCTGTGCTTTCCCACTATCAGATCCACATGATGCATCTGGGTCCTGAATCCATCACTCTCCTTTCGGTCTTCGCCTTTGTTTGCGAGGCATGATGGGCATCCTTCCTTCGGTCGCCTTGCTGCGCTACTTCTTCTCGCTGCGCCTTATTGACCCTACCCAATGCTGGGCGTGTGTGAGCTTCGTTGCCGCGCCTGAGACGGCGGCCTCTGGGATTGACTTCAAGCTCCCTCCGCCCGCGGCTGGGTTCCGCGAGCGGTGGCTGTATGTGGATGCTGGGGTGCCCAGCCCCCTGTTGTCGGAGCCAACTTCGCCTGCTATCCCCAATTCGGGCTGGGGCCAGGAGACGCTTGAGAGCCCCCGGCTCGTCTTCGTCTGGCACCGCTTCGCGTTCTTGAGGTCGCTTGGCACGATAGCACCCAAGGTGGTGAAGGAGTTCCTGCTACGCCGCGTTGCTCCTCTCCAGCGCCACTCCCGCCGGATGTGGGCCTTCAGCGGGCGCGATGATCGTATGAGGCTTCAGGAAGAGGACCTGACGCCTGAAGTGTTGAGGACGGCGCTCTTGACCCTAACGGGGGACCCCAACCCTGGCAGTATCCAGCAGGGAGGGGCCTTGCTGTACCTCTGCCAGAGCGGGGGCGATTTTGTGAGGCAGATGCCTATCTTCGATGAGTGGGGGCCGCGCCCTGCTGGCCTTCAGGGGCCTTGCGAGAACCCAGTGGTGGTGACTGCCCTTCCAGTCGGCCAAGGCGACTCTTCCTCAAGTGGAGGAGCAGGGAGGCACGAGGCGCCAGAGGCCGAGGGGGCTCCCGGCGGGGTGACAGCGCCGGGCGAGGCTCATGAGGAAGCAGTTATCGGGGCCCGTGCCGCTGAGGCTGAGGGTGACAAGCAGCTGCCCTTTGCGCCTACGACCGAGGCCGCTGAGGCTCCGGCGGCTTCTCTTGGCGAGGTGACTAGCAGCGCACGTCAGGCAGGCACCCCTGACGCACATTGCCTTGACACTCCATCTTCGTCGCAGGTTGATCCCTGCGCCCGACTCTTAGGCCGCTTCCGTGTGGACTTTGAGGCCCTCTAGAAGAGAAGGGAGGCCCTGGGCGACAATTACCCTTGTCACCTGCTGAAGCGTAGGAAGTACTTCGCCACTGACGAGTAAGCCTTCTCCTTTCCCAGCTCCCGATCCTTCTGTTGCAATTACCGACCCTTGCTCTGCAGGCCCCTTCCAGCCGAGCTTGCGGAGACAGCTAAGGAGTCATCCCCCTTGGCTTCGCCCCCTTCATCGTCTTCAAGCGCTCCAAGTGGTGGAGCCCTTGTGGTGAGGGCGATCAATGAGGCGAACCATCCCGAGGCATATCGTGGCCCCGCGCACCTCGCGATCTTTCGCGGGCCTTCTCGTGGCATAGCCAGCCTACCGTGGGCTTCTCGCCTGGTCGTGGACTGCGATTGGCTAAGGCGCTTCCTGTGCTCTTCACCTGGGGACGGGCTGGCCCCCGGCCGGGCTTCTGGCGCGGCGTGCCCGGCCGTCGCGAGGGTGCCAGCCCCCAGCCCCCAGCCCGGAGGGGGAGTGCTGACTTGCGGCCCCCGGCGCTTGCTTGGGGCAGATGATGGTGTGGAAGACGTGCTCGAGCATGCTCGGGAGCGTCGCGCTCTCTGCCAAGGATTCCTTCGAAGGGCGGCTGACACGGTAAGCCTGCCTGGAGAGCAGCTTGCCGATGAAGACGCGCGCCTTGAGGCCGAGGGCCTGCGCTTGGCTGCAGAGAGGCGCGAGCTGGAGGGCGCCATCGCCCTCGCACGCCGTCAGCGCGATCTTGACGATGCAGAGGCCAAGGCGTCGCTAGTGGCCTCTCGAGAGGCCCGATCTTGGGCCGCTGAGGAGGCTCAGGAAGCTGACCGGCGGCGAACGGCGGCCGAGGAGCGGGCTCGGGAGCTCCTGGCCTGGTGCCACTCACTGGAGGAGCAGGTGGAGTTGCATGAGGCAGCCCTCGCGTCGATGAAGGTGGCCTCCGGCGACTCAGCGGAGCTCCAGAAGCGTGAGGAGGCGCTGACGCTGGAAGCCGCCGAACGTACCCGAGAGTACGAGCGTCTGGAGATGAGGGAGCGCTTGGTGACGCAGGCGGAGGATGATGTTGTTGCACAGGAAGCCCGCGTCCTGGAGGAGGTCGGACGCCGAGTGGCGATGGCGCATTTGAACCTCGAGCACGAGTTCAAAGAGAAGCTGGGGTTGATCCGGGCCGAAGCTGAAGGCAGGACTGCTGCCTTGAGGGCCAAGCTGGAGAAGGCGACGCGGCGGGCCGACGCCTTCCGGGCCGCTCTTGAGGTGGCGCAAGGTGAGTTAACCGCCTCCTAGGCCGAGGTGCTCCTTCTCCGCAAGCGGGTGGAGGAGGCTGAGGTCGTCGCGGGCCAGAACGCGGACGAGATCCGTCAGTGGCGGATCCTGGAGCACGAGCACGGCCCCATGCTTGCCACGCTCCGGGAGAGAGCCAACGCAGCCTTGGGCAACATCTGCGAGGCGGCTATTGGCGAGCCGCATGCAGTTAACTATGCTGGCAATCTTCAGTTCTTTACTAACGTGGTGACGCAGCTGGAGGCGCGGTCGGTCAGGGCTGACAGGTTGGTGGAGGAGAGGAGTCGCGCCCTGCTCGGGCACGTCTTTTCTCGCGTCTTCAGCCACCTCCGGAACATGGATCCCCACTTCGATTTTGACGCCGCCATCGCCCCAGTCCCCCAGGCCGTCCGAGGCGACTTGGCGCACTGGGTGGAAGACAATGAGGATGCTCTTATCAGGGCCTTCGCTTCAGACAATGACGACGTGATCGTGGCGGCCGAAGAGGGCGGCGTGGTGAACGGCCCTGACACCGCTGGCGGCGACGCGGACAGCGATGGCGAGTTTAGCGACGCCAGCAACAGCTCGGGTGGTGCTCCTGAGAATGCATTGGGGGATTCATCTGACTGATTGTGCATCGCTCCTACTTCATTGCCCTGTATGAATAGAACTCAGGTTTTGGCCTGATTGCAGTGAGAGCATTTTGGAGGGGGATCCCCTTATGTAAAACTTGTGTTCATCGTATTAGTAGACGCTACATTGCCCATGCGCCCGTGCCAAGTGGTTGGCCCAAGTGACGCGCTCGTCGGGTAGTTTACCTTTGTCCCGCACTGGCCCTGAGGCAGCCCGCGGGGGGTCGTGGTGCCTCGAGTGTTCCCTGATTGGGTTCATAGGATCTGCAGTAAAACACCCTCCTGAGAGGTCACGTCGGCGGCAGTCTGGGCTGCGTGCAAGCTAGGCCTGACCCGGCTCGCGAGGGGCTCGCGAGGGGAGGCAGCTGAGGCGAAGTGGTAACCAAAACGCGAGAAATTGCTCGAACGAGACTAAGCACCCCTTTCCCGAACACACGCAAATCTCAAATTTGAATCCAACTTGAATCCAGCGGGGGAAAGCGACAACCAAAGGGAAGAGCAACGAAAGCAAACAAAAGGCCGCGTCCGGCACCTAGTCTAGTCTTGGACGTCTTCTCACCAGCGCGGAGCTAAGTGCTGCCACTGGGCGTGGGAGGGAGCCCCAGGGCCTAAGGCCGGCACCCCTGAGACTCCGGGGCGTGTACAGCCCCACTCATTATTACGTGAGAGTGTCACGGCGCGGCGAGCTTCACAGGCACTGGGCCTTCTTCACAGGTACTGGCCTTGCTTCATATCGCCGGATGAGGGCCCCGCCTTGCGCCACACTCTAGTGCCATCAACGACGACCAGAAACCAGGACGCCACCGATGGGGTAGAGCGGTCGACAGCGGTTCCCCCGATGACCACGGGTCCTCCGCCGGGGGTAGGCCCTGAGCCACCTCCCCAGCGGAGGGCCTACCTCCTGAGAACACCTTGCTCCGAACGCCGCGGTGGTGATGTCGGATCCCGGCCCCTCTCCTGCAGCCCCCTGCGCCCTACTCCCAAGGGGCAGGAGACTGTGGGAGCGGGGCAGCTGCTTGCTGTGGCGACCTACACCTCCTGTGATCCATGGTTAGCGTATGCCTGCTCCTGAAGATTTAGCGGTACCCGATAATCGTTGCCCCCTGTGTGGCCAGTGGGACCATCCCGGGGCTCCCGGAAAGGCTCAGCTTCTGGCGCCTCGTCCCCCCAGCTTGGGCTGAGGAGCGAGCCTTGTTCGCTCTCGTGTGGGTGTCCTTGGTCCATCATGAGGGGCACGTATTCCTCTGGCATCGTCATCCCGAATGCCGCGTCGTAATGCCCCGCATGCCACGCGGTCCTGCCTGACGCGCCCACCGTGGGGTGGCAGCGCGGCTGTCCACTGGGTCTGCGGGTCGCGTCGAGTCCTTCTTCTTCGCGGACCGGGAGCGGCGGCAGCGCCGCCGCCGGTCCGGCGCTGACAGCTTCGCTGGCGTTGGAGTATCCTTGGAGCCTGCGGGCGCGCGCGGAGCCCCCGCACGGGCCGCCCTGGGCTTGAGATGGGAGCTGGGTGGAGAAGGGGTGAGCCCCCGAGGCGGTGAAGCCTAGGAGCTCTGCCACTCGCTCCAACAGCATGTTGTGGCCGCCCTCCAGCAGCCTGCACTGCAGCAGCTCTCGGGCCACTGTGAGCGCGGCCCTCGAGTTCGCCTGCTCCCTGCGGGTGTACGGCATCGTGGTCGCGGTGTAATTGGAGGCCCTTGCTGCCGACCACGCCTGCCGCGGTGTGAGAGCTGTCGAAGCCTGTCCACGTCGCCCGCGGACCGCGAGCTGCCTGGGGCACGGGGTCGCCCAAGGCAAGCGGCTCTGTGCAGGCGGGCCACGCCGCCCACGGTTCTGGGTTGCCCGCCTGGTCGCCGGACATGGTGATGACGACACGACGGGGCGCGAAGCGATAGAAGGGATTCCGGCGCACCCCTACCTGGCGCGCCAAATGTCGGATTTCGGGTTCCAACAGACCCTTGAGGTTCGAGCACTGGGGTGCGCGCGGAGATTTCGCCTCCTACCTACCTGCACCCCTCCGCCTTGCTAGGATCTGAACTAAGGAAAGATCAACACAAGAGACACAGGGTTTATACTGGTTCGGGCCACCGTTGTGGTGTAATACCCTACTCCAGTGTGTGGTGTGGTGGATTGCCTCTTGGGCTGATGATGGTGAACAATACAAGGAAGAACAGCCTCGCAAGGGTCTGTTCTTGGCTGGGGCGATGAACTGCTGGGGGGAGCTCAGTCACCCTTCTCTCTCTCTCTCTCTCTCTCTCTCTCTATCTGATCTAAACCCCTCTCTCAAGAGCCTCCTTCTCCGAACCCCTCAGCTCTCTCTCTCTCTCTCTCTCTCTCTCTCTCTCTCTCTTGCGGGTGGCTGATCCTATTTATAGAGGCCCTGGTCCTCTTCCCAAATATCGAGCGGGAAGGGAGCCAACAATGGCAGGCTAATTTGAAGGGGGACAGCTAGTATCAGCTATCCTGACAAAAGTAGTCTTCGCCTGCACAAAGCTCTGGTGATGACACCGTCTTGGGCTCCACGGTGACCTCCATCTCGTAGTCCTTCTGGTCTTGGTCTCGTTGCACCGAAATGGCAACCTTTGCCTGATGCCTCGGTACTCTGCGGCTGTGCTTGCCCCCTTTGCACCAAAGAGGAAAGGAGGACACTGCGTGGGCTGGCACCCGCCTGGCGCCCTTGGTCGTCATGGCTTGTGTCCCGGGCACCTCGTGAGGTACCCCACCTTGATCTCTCCGCCTCCTCGTGAGCCAGCCTGACGAGGCCGTGCCTGAGGAAGCTCTGCATCGTCCGCCCCGCGAGGCTTGGCCCCTCGCGAAGGTCTTGGGTTTGTGTTGGTGAAGATGGGCCGCGCTGGGCCTCCTTTTGAGCCACGCCACAGGCCGCAGGCAGGCAAGTCTGGGGACCCCCATTCCCAGAACGCCGACAGCAGCCTGTCCTGACGCGCCGCATGCATGCGAGGAAGCTCGGGTCGCGGGCGCTGTGCGCTGCTCCTCGCATTTTGCGCCTGCGCTTGTGCTGTCCTCATGACGGGTGGCCAGTGCTGGCCGCGGTCCCGTTCATCAGCTGCGGTGACTACATGTCTCGTGTATAGGATATTTCCTCGTTACCTCGGTCAACTACTCCTGGCGCGGCACTCCTCACGCGTTGCCCGCGTCATGTGTCGTGGGGAGTTTACTGCCTCCTGCGTCAGCTACAGAGGGGTGGGTCGATGCATGTGCACCCAGATTGTGCACACGCGTTTGTACTAGTGCGATGACGTGTGGGCCGCCGCTGCTCTAGTCCCGCTCGTCGGCTGCTACTACTGTGTCTAGTGCGCATGTACGCCTTTCCTGTGCGCGGTGTTGCGTCTCGTCTGCTTTGGACTTTGGAGAGAGAGGATGGACTGCAGCTGCCCGATGCATGTGCTTGTGGGGCCTGGCTGACCGATGCATCGTGCGTGCCTCACCTCCATCTGAAGTTGGAGAGAGAGATGGATTGGTGCCTACGACGCGCTGGTCAACACGGCGGCCGCTGCAGTCCGCGAGCCCAGGTGCACGGTGGCGCTCACGGACCTCCACCACAGCCTCGATGCCTTCAGCGAGTCCAACGACCGAGCCGAGGGCCTCATCCAGGCGGCCACCGCTGGCCTCGGCCCCGCCGCCACCCGCCACGACGAGCTGTGTCGCGTCGTGCGCGCGGTCGACAAGGATCTCCGGGCCACCGAGGAGAACAAGGTGGAAGAGGAGAAGCATCGCCCTCTGACCACACCGCTGGCAGCCGAGGACAAATAGCCCAATCGATCTACCTCTTCTCTTGTTGAGGTGATGTTCATCGTTCTTGTTTTTTCCATGTGATGTTCATCGTTCCTTTTATTTTCTTGCTTGATGTGCTAATCATGTTAGTCATCTAGAAGATGAATGAAACTGTGACGGGAAAGGACAGATGGACTGGGATATATTGCCTCGTCGTGCCGCATGGTGGCCGAGATGCGGCAGCCCCATGCTCTGTTCCGATGGGCCTCCTCTGCTCGATGTTGCCGCTGGTTAAGGTTCATCCTTCTTTGGTTCGCATGTTCTTCGCTACTGCTTTCGATTTGTCGTGCTAATTTTGCATGTTTGCCTTCGTTTCCTTCATGGGCAGTTTCGTACGGTTTCCTGTTGTCGCTTTGCGTCGAGCCTTGGGTCCGTCTCTCCTTATCATTGAGGTTAGTACACTCCTCTTGTGCTTGCCTATAGAATGTTCGATGAAATGCGTGTGTGCTGACGCTTGTTCTACGGTTCAGCCTACTTCTCATGTCGTTGGCGCTTCTTATTCTCGTCGGTTCTCCTGCTTACCCAACCTTTTGCTTGCTGCCTCGGGTAAATAGGCCATTCTGTTGCTTCTATGACCAACGAGTGTTCATTGCATGCCTGTGTGTTGTTGTGCTCTGATCGGTTGTTTTTTGTGTATTTTGCAGGTTGCATGATCTTTGTTGTAGCTGCGTCGTTCGACTCATCAAGGTTTTCTTCTTTCCTTTCTACTACATGTGTGCGTGTTTTACTTTCAGTATCTTCTATGTCATGCTGTCTGCCTTGGTGATCTTTTAAATATCTGTATGTCGTGTTGATCGTGTAAATGTTCTGGATATGGTTGCGGCTTCTTTATTTATGTTGGACTGTTCTGTCAATTGCCACCATGACACTTGTTGAAAATAGTGTTGTCGGGCGATAATCATTCTTGGCAGTGATTCTTGTTGTGGATGGGATATTGATGCAGATATACCACGAACGGAAGATCTGCCTCACTGTGCACTTCAGGCGCGCGCACACTAGCGATGGTACAGGATTGGCTTCCTGGTGGAATCAGGTGCGCGTCGTCCATGGTGGCCTGTCGTGGGTGTTGGTGGGCGGCTGGAGGCGGCTGTAGCAGGTCGATTTATCTGACTATTGAAAATGAGCTTCAGAATATCTGTAGAACGTAGCCCACTTCCAGCTCTCCACGCGTGGAAGTCCAAAGAGTTCACCTTGGACAGACTCCTTTATCTTTGAACAACTCAATCAGTGGCTTGGTGTGCTAGGATATACATATGGAATGAAGATGATCAGTCTAACAGACCACAAAATTCTTTGCATGTGCATGACTGACTTGGGATGATTCCAAAGGAGGTAAAACAAGCCTTCTCAAATTCATGGCGGCAACTTGCATCAAGTGCACATGAATTAGAGGGACTCACTTCTTTTGTCCAAACATATGCTTCACGAACGAGTCATGAAGATAATGCTTACATAAGTTTCCAACACTAGCTTAATGTTCAACAAAATCATGGAGGAGATAAGGATGTTGTCAATGGGCTCAACAACAATTCATCCAGGTTTCCATATTAGTGGAATTCCACAATTATGTGAACAAGGTGATAGCATTGGTCAGACCCGAAAGATATAATGGTGTATGCTCGAGGAACAACCACGAGTAAGACAACATTACGAATATCATTGGTTCTGATTTGATTTGACGATAGCCCATATTCAAATCAAAGGTTTGGGTAAGATAATAGATCCAACAATTGATCATGAGGATCAACCAATAAAGATATCATCTTTCTTCAACACACACACACAAAAAAAATATCCCTTAAAATGACTAAGCCAGACAATCTTTTATCTTCCAACTCTCCAAGTTGTTGTTTGGCTTAACCAACTAGCTCAGGAGTATCCAACACAGATTTTTGGAGAAGGGGGTGGTTTACAGGAATAAACCAACTTGTTCATGAACTGAACATAGCGGTCAGGTGACGACCTGGTGATACTTCCGAGAAGATATTCAGAAAATCACGAGCCACCGGTATGTTACTAAGCTTGAGAACAATCTTGCTTTTTAGGGCAAGACGATATGATCAACAGAGCAAGGTATTGACACAATCCTAACTCATTGATCAGAGGGTGCACCAGAAATAAGGACTAGGTAGCACAATCAATCTTAGAATGATGACTCAATAATCAGCATGCTAAGAATGAGGTTGTTGTTCATTTAACTACCAAGCAACGGAGTTGCTAGCAGTATTGATTTCACACATCACGATTCACTTGTCGACATTCCGGTTGCAACAACACGGGAACTGAGAAATGAATAATGATGGAGAGAAGTATCACTGTGTCAAGAGTTCATAGGATGGTGTGCAATTCCCATGACATTCTTGATATAAAGATGGTAATACTCCAAGGTAGAACAGAGCAAAAGCAAGATTAGCAATTTGGTCTATGGAGTACGACTGCTTTGACCCAATCCTGGAAATGGACAGGATACTGGAGTTTGTTTCTCCTAGTCATTCCGGATAGAATGGCTTGACGGACCACAAGAATAATAGGCATCGATGAAAGAATGCATGCATACTCTTGACTATCAAATGATAGACGAGGGTCAGAAGTCAACTAAGAGGGACAACTCAAAGAACATATAATTTTCTGAGTTGTGGATGCATAGATTAGTATGTCGAACCAAGTTCAACATGTTTCTTCCGGATAAGCCATGCAGAGAGGTAGGACTGGCAGAGTCACGATTTATGAATGGAGAACTCCTCAAGAGTACTCTAATTGTGATCTATTGATCCAATAAACATCTGCCATAAGCGGTTCATAGTATTTGGAAGAAGGAAATACCACGGACCTCGAGGACTATCGCAAAGTTACTAATATCCCAAAGGAGCTAGCAATTGCTAACAACATGAAATAAGTAGGGTGAATCTCGGGTTCAAGAACCCAGAAATAGAATGCCTACTAACTAATAACATCACGGGATGCTTTCAAAAATAATGGCCAGAATCATCACACTGGGGATACAAAAGCATTGCTAAATTGCTAGGTGACTTCCTAAACACCTAAGGTCATAATAATAGCTCCAACATCTACGCCGAGGCAACAAAGTACCTCAACCTACCGATTAGTGTGCTTATTCCGACCAAAAGGGACATCGGAGATGGAAGGAAAGGATTTGCAAATGCATTAGACTGTTTAGAGACCTGGGATGACTTGGACAGCATAACGGCTGTAAATGCTCAAAAAGATTTGAGACATGCTACAAAAATGGTGGCATAGCCACTCAGAAGCACAATACCAAGGTTTCGAGATCAACAGTTAACATACAGAAGTAGTAGAAACTGAACAGAGGCTTAAGTCCAACAATTCTATAAGTCTACGGATTAGTAACACGTGATCCTGATAGAAAGAAGAGAAAGCCTAGTTCCTTAACCCCGTAGGAAAGATAAGATGACTCAGATCAGAAGGGCATAAGGTATAAGGAGTAAAAAGAGCCTTATGTTCCATCCCACAATCAATTCCCTTATATAACTAAAGCATTTCTAGACTCAACTTCGACCAGTTTGGCTTGGTAATCCTACAGGCAGTCAAGCTCTGATACCAACGTTGTCAGGACCCTGACTCAATGCCACATCGATCTAGCATGTAACACCTCATATCACTTTGCGGCCTCACGCACGGTATTCCCACGGGTGTCGCCTTACCTTTGCCCGGGACTGTTTGCGCCTTTTGGCACACGTATATGATAGTGTCGCTAGCATCCATATGATAAGGAGCCCGGGCTGACATGGCTAGTCGTAAACCCAAAGTGGCACAGACTTACAGGGACAGGCATCCATGACCCAGCACCGAACGTGTCGGTCATCAGCAAGTGGGTCCGGGCTGTAGCTCTGGGCTAGCAGGACTCCGGTAAACCGGGCTGTAGCGGGCTAACAGGACTCCGGTACTCAATGCGTGACATTTCCCCGAAGGGACAGACACTGGAACGAAGAAGGACACATGCCGGCCAGCCTAAGTATTGCGGAGCAGTAGCAAGCTACCATGGCTCAATGGAAACACTAGGAGACATTTCCCGGTAAGAGAGGCTACTAAAGATAAACAACTAGATAGTCAGATCCCACACATACCAAGCATTTCAATCATACACACAATATGCTCGATATGTGCAAATACAACAAGGCATCACAACATGACTCTACGACACAAGTAAGTATTCATTAGGCTCCGAGGAGCGGGATATTACAAACATAGTCTCATGACCCAACATTCAGAGCAAACAAGTCAAGCACAAGCGGAAGCCTAACATGTCTGAGTACAGACATCTACAAATGAAAAAGTCTAAGAAGCCTGATTATCTACCAGATCCTGCCGAGGCACAAGATCGTAGCTGAGGTAACAAGCTAAACGTCGAAGTCCACGCGGTACTACTAGCGAGACTGACGTCTCTCTGCAAAAACATAAATTAAGCAACGTGAGTACAAATGTACCCAGCAAGACTTACATCAGAACTAACTACATATGCATCATTATCAACAAGGGGATGGTGGGGATTAACTGCAGCAAGCCAGCTTTGACTCGGTGGCTATCCTGAACTACGACTGCAAGTAACTCTTTTGAGGTGGCGCACACGAGTCCACATATTCACCATATCAATACACCACTATGGATCCTCTCCCGTCTCCCTACGAGAACGCCATCCATAGCACTCACGCTTATCTTGCGTATTTTAAAGTATCCACTTTCACTTGTCTATGAACTATGCAAGGGGTCCAAGTTTCCATATCCGAGGAATCCGGCTATTCGAATAGATAGTGATAACCTTGCAGGGGTGTACTTCTTCACACACTTAGCTCACACACAGTAGGACATGTTCACATGCCTCTGATTCATTCCCGATGAATCAGACCTGACTCAACTCTAAGCAGTAGCAGGCATGACAAACAAACATGAATGAGTAGGCACAATAGGGCTCAAACAACTCCTACTCATGCTAGTGGGTTTCATCTATTTACTGTGGCAATGACAGGTCATGCAGAGGATAAAGGGGTTCAGCTACCGCAGCAAGTAACAAATGACTCGTTGTTGTCCTAATGCAGTAAAAGAGAGCAGGGCGAGAGAGTAGGATTGTATCGGAATGAACAAGGGGGTTTTGCTTGCCTAGCACTTCTGAAGATAGTATAGCTCTTCATCGGTGTCATCGAACTCATCGTCGAACCACGTCTATCGAGAGGGGACAAACACCGGCAACAGAGAAAGAACACAATCAATGCAATGCAACAATATGATGCATGAGTGTGACATGGCAATATGCTGTGGTTTGAGCTAATGCAGCTAGCAACAAAGTTAAATGAAGTTGGTTTGAACCCTAAGTTCAAAACCAAACTCCATATGTGAAATTCAAATGTCATTTATATGATTTGTGCTAAACAGCAGCTATAAGTTGTTCTAACATGCATGAAAATAGTACAGATGGATAGATTGGATTTTTCTGATCATTTTTCATATATAATTTATTTGATTTGGAGTTACGGTTGATTTTATATGATTTTTAGAAGTTTGGGGTATTTTCTGAAATTTATAAATCATTTCCTGATTTATTTTAATTCCAGAAATACTTTACTGCATCAGCATGACGCCTGTGTGACGTCAGCAAGTCAACAGGGTTGACCAGAGTCAAACCTGTGGCACGGGACCCACGGGTCAGAGTCATTAGACTAACTAATCTTAGTTAGTCCTAATCCTAGGTTTAATTAGCAGGGCGGGCCCACACGTCAGTGACCCAGGGGGGTCAAATCCCTGGTCAACCGGGGCTAATCCACTGGCGTCTAGCCGCCGGCAACGACTAGACGCGGCGGAGGCTCGGGAATCGCCCACAGGGCACAATTCGAGCTGCGGCTAGGCGCGTCGGAGTGCCCTCGCCGGCGCGCGTCGTTAGGTGGTGCTAGCCGGGCCTGTGGTGGCCGGAGGCGACGGCTACGAGCTCGGCAGCGGCGGCCAGAGCTCGGCTAAGTGCGGGCGCGGTGCTGCAACTCGTAGGTGAGTGAACGGAGGTGCTAGGCAGCACCTAAAGGGCAGCAGGAGCATGTCGGAGCTACTATGCGAGGCAGAGGTGCTCGGGGGCACGGAGCTCGCCGGCCATGGCGGACGGCGGCTTCGGGTGCTCGCGGGGCGGCGGCTACAGGGCGCGCACGAGAGAGAGAGAGGTGAGGGGAAACGACAGCAAGCTCACAGGGAGGCAGCAGGGTGGCTCAGTGGGCTCGGGGACGACCTCCAGCGCGCGAACGACGGCGACGGCCGGCGAGTAGATGCGGCAATGGCGAGCTCGAAGACGATGGTGTGGCGATCCTTGGCTTGCGTGGCTCGGCGAAGAGGGAGATGGAGTCGCGCCGGACCTTCCAAACACGGGGGAGGTGCGAGGAGGTGGCTGTGGCCGCGGTGGTGGCGAGCGGCGGCGACGGGCGTGTTCGGTGGCGTCGTGGGGAGAGAGAGCAGAGGAGGGAGAAAGGTCCAGGGAGAGGGGGGAGGAATCAGGGGGAGTGTCGTGGCGTCTCCACGCGTGGACAGGCTCGAAGGGGAGGCCTCCAGCGCGAAGCAGGAGGTGGCCAGCGTCGACGCGTGTGCGTCCAGCACGCAGCTGCTTCGGGGCGAGGGGGAGGAAGATGACTGGCAGCTGGGCTGCACAGTAACGGGCCGCGCAGGAGCTGGGCTGGTTGGTGGCTCCAGGTAGGTAAGGGTCCAGGTGAGTCTCTGTTCTTTCTATTTTTTTTGTTTCTGTTTTCTAATTTTGCAGTTTTGTTTTAATTTGGTTTCTTAACCAAATTATTTTTGCAGCTCTCTTGGAATTATTGTGGATGCATTA
This sequence comes from Triticum aestivum, assembly GCF_018294505.1. Classification (NCBI taxonomy): domain Eukaryota; kingdom Viridiplantae; phylum Streptophyta; class Magnoliopsida; order Poales; family Poaceae; genus Triticum; species Triticum aestivum. The sequence continues at coordinate 450,060,801 of NC_057800.1, forward strand.
AGGTTTATCCTAGAGCTCCACAAAATATTCCAGGATTATTGGAGCAATAAAAATATTTATAGAATTTATTTGCTCCAACTCAAATACAATTATGAATTAATTCAAAAACCATAAATGCATTGGAAAAATGTGCATGACCTCTGATTAAGGTTTTAACCTTTTCCCAGAAATAATGAACATTTTTGGAGGGCATTTTGGGTCCAATGAAAATATTTGAATTGAACCTAGTTAAAATTACTATCTGCTAGGGTTTGAACATCCCCACTTCAAAATTTCATTTGAATTTAGACATGATGCATGGATGCTTACGCAGAGTCAGGCAAGGGCTTAGCTAGGGCTGTGACAGCAGATTCCAAATGGAGATGCATTTTCATGCATTGGGGGAAGAAGTAGAATAAATAGTAAATCTTGATCTTATGGAGTGATGATTTACATTCTTTGTGTGATGAGATAATACACAACCTAGGTGTTATTTAGCTTGCTATCGTAGAACAACTGACTATCATGATGTGTAGTTTCTGAATATTGAGTCCTCGAGTTTTGTGGAATGGTGCGCTCTAATTTGGAAGTGGTATTTCCTAATGTATTTGCATAGTTAGATATCATATTATTTTTTTTCTCTTACTTGAAATTTCTGCCATGTAAAGCTAGGTTGTCTTTGATTTGTTGTTGTGTTAGGTATTGAACAGACTGGCTTGTTTGGCTAACCTTCCTTTCCTTTTATTTTGCAGGCTCTAGAATCGCTAAGGTTGCTCCTTCTCTGTTCCTTTGGTTAAGGTTTGTCCTTGTCATTCTTTTCTAAGCACTGCACTTTTCTACCCTATTTGTTTACTGCTTATTGTCATGTTAATTCCTCTGTTCCTGATTTTTCCAGGTGTCGTGTTTGTGTGTTTGTTTTTGTGGTGCTGCTTATATGTGTGACTACCGTATGATCGTATATATATGCTAAAAAGTAAAACTATTTTTCCTTGGCACGATACATAATTTGTAATGAGATGGTAGTACATCAGTGTATTTGGTGAAACTCGAGCTTCGACGAATATGAAGGTCTTTGTGTTGGCATACACTCCTTTATTCCAAATGGTGCTGATATAGAAACACCATCAGGGATTCCATGTGTACCATGTATGTCCATAAAAACAGCATCGATATATCAGCATACTAATGTGCTGATCTAAAAACATTCTTTTCTAAGTGATGGTTTCGAGTCGGCAAAAATACAGTGTATGTCCATAATGTGATGGCAACTGAGTAGCCATGTGTACAGGGAAGGCATCAGTCTATATCGAAAAACACCAGCGATTTTATCCTAATTGTTAATGAAATTGTTGTTTACTGCTTCATATTACCAATTGCACCTGCTTACAGATATCCTTAAGTTTACTACCTCCTGTCCTTAGGAGCATTAGTTTGTCCTTATTTTTTGTATGCTTTGTTTCATCGAAATTGCATACATCCATTTCCAACAGAACTAGGGGAGTCCGTATAAATTAGATATGTTCCTTTTCTTCTCAACATGTGTCTATTATGAGTACTGCAATTTAGACATGATTAAGAATGGTACTGGAGTTTGCTTATCTATCATGATTTTTTAGTTCTAATTAGTTGATGGCCTCACGTAAAGTGCCTCCATGGATGGAGCTTTCCGTGTCTGCCTTGTTGAATGTTCTACCATGGATGGAGCTTTTGCTGATACCCTTTCTGAATAGCTAATATTTATTGTACCTCATCTTCGCTCCTGGTTGGCGGGGAACCCCTCCTGGTCGAGCCCCTAGCCCCCCACCTTGGCAGTTGCCTGGAGAGGAGGATAGCTCGAGGACAACTCCCAATGTGCCAAGGAGATGGGAACATGTGAGATTCTTTGTTTCTTTCTTCCTTCTTTCCTCATCTTCCCAACCTACAATTTGTTTTCTAATTTCTCTACAAGTTTTTCACGAGGTATTTTAGGCTATAGCTTGACTTGGCACTATCATGAAGTGGGGTAATTTTCCATATTGATATGGTTGGTATGCACATCCCACTAAGAAGCAAGGCGCAATAAAAGCTCATTTTCCATTTTGCAAAGGTTCCTTTTAGTAACCGATGCGTCCATGTTGATGCAGCTACAACTATGGTAATGCAGGTTATACTGCAGGGTCCATGATGCCTTTCTAAGTAATTTTACCGCAGATATTGTAGGGTGTTATGTCGCTTAGCAAACTTTACTCCAGTATATGCAACTTTCAGAGTTCTAATTCGTCTGTGTTATAACAGATTTGGTTTGATCAATTCAAATTTCTTATTCAGGCATGTATACACAAATTGCAGGGTGTATTGCGCTTAGGAAACTTGCTTTTAGTATGCATTATTTTCAAGCTTCAAGGGGTATTATTATTCATTTTATGTTAGTTGTCTGTACTTGGCCTACATTTTTGTTTTCAAATAGTTCTGCCTCTCAATTTGATATTTCTATTTGCTTTTGCTTAGTAATATGATGTATTGTTTTCTTGCTCTAGGCCTACTTGTGTTCAAGGTTTAGTTGATTGTGTTTCTTAAAGGTGTTTTGTTTAATGGCATCAACATGTGCCATTAATTCCATTCTGCATTGTACTGTGATTTTTCCAAGCAACACCATTATGGCAATTTTTTGCTCCATTTTAAGTTTCACTTGGATCACTAGCCTACTTGTTCTCACCTCATCATCATGGCCTTTCTTAAGGGTGTTCAGGCATTTTTGTCCTTCTGTAAATTAGTGGCATTAAATTAGTGGTCTTCTATTCGTGTTGCGAACCCCAATATGGCATCTCACCATTCCCCACGATCCACATGTTAACTATGGATTTATTTAATGATAATAGGATATCAATTGCCTTTTCTTCGGGATAAGCCGACACCTAATAAGGATCAGGAGAACAACAAATATGCTAAGAGACAACCTTTTGGGGTTAAGGATATAAACAACAACAGGGCTTATGAGGCCGAAGAGAGCTCGAGTGGTGTCTTTTGGTTCTTGAAGACCTGCACGTTCCTGGTGGAGTAGAGCAAAATAATTTGGAGGCTTTAAAGCTACTGCACTTCATGTATTTAGGATCAATTCTTTGTTTTAGTTTGAAATATTCCCCATTTCCTCCTATTTGACTGATTCATCTGATGGACATTTTGTCAGGCAAATAAACAAAAGGCATATATATTGTTACGAGTGAAGCCATCCATACTCCCATGTGGAATTCAAGAAATAGAGAAATGTTATTGTTCTTGTACTAATTGTTTGCTTGGCCAAATGTACTGTAAATGATTTATTATTGTTCAAGCTATAGAGAAATGTTGTTGTTCTTCATTGTAGTGGATGATATCTATCCCAACTATTGAGGTGATGGAAGTACTACTGAGGAGTTTTGTCTTTGACTGAATGAAGCTGTCAAGGAAGAAGGGATAAATAAATCGCTTGATTCATGGGCCGAACTAGCTGCCATACGACTGCTTGGAAATATACGTGTGTCTAAGAGACACATGAATACTTTTTTTTCAAACACACAAAAACAAAGTTGATAGAAACACTACTCTTTTGAAATGTGTTTTTAATACATATTTCATAATGGGTGTATCTACACCTAGGAGCACCAAAACCCTCTCTCCTTAACTGGTTTTATACATGGTGTTTAGTATACATATATTCTTAGGTTTTTCATCTTTTTCCCTCTTTTTTGTAGGAAAAATATGCATGGCCAGGTTTCTCATCATGATAACCATGTTTCCAGACTTGCCAAAAAAATACAACCATGCCAACTTTACTCTCTCGTCATAGTGCCCATATTTTCAAACTAAACCTATTCATATTATGCAAAGTTTCCCTTTTCCCAGACTATTATTTAACAACATAATAAACATGTTTAAAAAATAGCATGATTTAGTTGAAGGTTCTTGCGTCATGAAACTATTTTCATCGACGACATGTCTTCAGCAGGTCTCTGCGCCATTTGGCGCAATGGGTCAACTAGTATAGCATAAGATGGGCATCGGAGGGCCACCAGGGAGCCCACGAGGCAGGGGGGTGCGCCTAGGGGGGTAGGGCGCGCTCCCTACCCTCGTGGCCACGGTGTGGCCCCCCTCTGGTACTTCTCGCGCCCAATATTTTTTATATATTCTGAAAAGTGCTCCCGTGGAGTTTCAGGATTTTTGGAGATGTGCAGAATAGGTCTCTCATATTTGTTCCTTTTCCAGCCCAGAATTCCAGCTGCTGGCATTCCCCCTCTTCATGTAAACCTTGTAAAATAAGAGAGAATAGGCATAAGTATTATGCCATAATGTGTAATAACAACCCATAATGCAATAAATATCGATATAGATGCAAAATGGACATATCAACTCCCCCAAGCTTAGACCTCGCTTGTCCTCAACCGAAAGCCAAAATTAAAAAATATGTCCACATGTTTAGAGATAGACGTGTCGATAAAAATAAAATACGGACATGAGGGCATCATGATCATTCTTAGAACAGCAACATATATATATATATAGGGTGGGTCTATTATAATAACACCCTTAAGAGTATTATTATGATAACAGCGAAGCTTATTCTGATAACACCCCCAACCCACCTCCCGCACTACCACGACCCCAATCCGACTCCACCTTCTTCCGCCGGCAGCACCCGCTACGCCCGTGGCCACAAAAAAGATGCCCGACGACCCCTCCTCACCACCACTCATTCCCTTTCCCTTATCCTCTCCACCTCCTTCCTTCAGCCGGGGTCGCGCCCACCCCACACTGCCCGACGCCCCTCCTTAAGGCCAGGAGCGAGCAGCACCCCGGCCTCCCTCCCGCGGCGACGGGAAGCACCTAGACACCCCTCCCCCAGCGCCCTCACCTTCTGCCTTCGGGGGTCACCGGATCCCGACGAGATCTAGTCAAGCCCTGCTCGCCAAAAGACGGCGTCGGAGCGACGGCTGCACCCCGGCCCCCCTCCCCCAGCGGCTTTACCCCGGCCCCCCTCCCCCAGCGGCTGTACCCACTGCTGCCCCGACCAAATCACATCCCCGGCGGAGTACGCGCCGGATCGGCCGATGGGGAGGGCCGTCGCTACCATGTCTCCCCTCCAGATGGCCTTCTTGCGACGACCAGCTGCTGGCGATTTGGCCGTGACGGTGAGCCCAACCTCGGATCTGTCCATGACGGTTAACCCCCGGATCTGTCTCCATCTTCCTCCCCCTCCATTAGTTGCTGGCCGTGACGGTGAGCCCAACCTCGAAGAGGAAGGAGCATGAGCTGCGGCAGAGTAAGCCCCCGCAGATGTGGCTCTGCCGTGGTCGATCCAAGGGCTCCCGTGCAGTCCACTACCTTGGTGCACGCAGCACGTCGGCACCCCCCCTCACGAGATTCGGTGGGCTGTAGGTCGTCGCTTGCCACCGTGAGGTCGGCTTCCGAGCGGCATGGCACAGTGCCACAAGTTCCCCTCCCCTCGTCACCTCCACCTCCATGGCCGGTCCCCGGATGTGCGTCTGCGAGCTACTACAACTATTGAAGTTCATTTGATGTTTTATTGAAGCTCACTAAAATTTGTTTTGTAGTTCACTATGGAAAAAATGCGCCAAGTTTCCTGGAGTTGGCTCAATTCCTCTCCCCCGACGAGGAGTCCGTGCTCCCCTACCCGAACCACGCATCCAGGAGCTCCTCCCGGCCCACGGCGATCTCCTGTGCGCGGCACCACCACTCTTCCTTCGAATCAAGGCATAAAGTTTGGAGCATGTGAACAAGCAGTGCAAATGGTGCATTTTTTGTTTGAGCATTTTGTGTATAAAAATTACAGGGACTCATTTTGTGTTTGGGATGAGACTATTCAAATAATGTAGTTTGAAGTATGTACACATGCAGTGCAGTCCGGGCTTTTTGTGCTTGGGGATTTTACGTAAAGCATGAAAATTGCAGTGACTCATTTGAATGCAGTTCCGGGGGAAACATGGTGCTGTTGAGACTTTAGCATGCAGTTTAGACCATGTGGACATGCAGTGCAAAAATGGTGTGTTTAGAAACGTGTATTTTTCGTAGTCTTTGTAAAGTTTTTGCCTATTTGTGGACTCCCATTTGATTGCAGCCCATGCACGCGACGCGTGCTGTCCTGTGGTGTGGACTTGTAGTTCGCCAGGAACTACGGAAGTAAATAAAACATTCTTAAAGTTTAATTTGCTATTATAAAAAAGTGTGAGAAAAAAATAAAAATATATAAAAATTGATGCAGTCCATTGGGGCACTGCGTACGGTTCTCATGGCTTGTGTGTGAAGTTTTTTTTCCTCGGGTTCACACAACACGGTTCAATATCAGGTTGACTTTGGTCACCCCCAAAAACTAACCCTCTCGCTGCAGTACAGTTTGTGGTTGCACGAAATTCTATTTAATTTTATGTAGTGCACTTTTAATCCTTGTGTAGAAAAAACACTGAAAAGAAAATAAATTGATGCAGTCCGCTTGCCTTGTCACAACATTACATACTCGGTAACAAAGTTTTTGAAGTTCACTAGCAAAAAATAATGTGGTTCACTTTTTAGAGTGGTTCACTTATACCGAATGTGAAGTGCAAAAGGAAAAAGGAAATTTTCAGAAAACGATAAAAAAGTAATGCGGTTCACTTTTGATAGTGTTGCGGTTTCAATTGCACTCGTCTCTGCGGTCCACTCGTTCATAAAAAATATTGAAAAAAAACAAAAAAACTCGTTTGAGAAAATTTACGTATGACAAAAGAATTCATGAAGTTCATTTGACTATTTGATGCAGTGCGGTTTTTAGTCTCAAGCAGTGCGGTTTTCTGTCTGATACAGTACGCACGTCAATTTTGGTGTCACGAAAAACAGAGTGTCCGCATTTCGGTAAATTCGAAATTCCTCTTAAACCATAAGGAATTAGAAAGAGTGTTCAACATGAAAACGTTGCGCCTCGTCGATATCTTTCCAACGGCGTATCGTTTGAATCATTCCGACCAGCGCTCTGAGAAAGTTTCACGAAAAACGACCGCTGCCACTCATCGTCAGCCACACGATTTTCAAAAATAACTAAAATTCGTAAGGAATCTCAAAAACATGTCAAAATATGAAAGTTGTGCCTCGTTCGTAGCTTTTCAACAGTATATTACACGCCTTGTTTCGACAAACGGTTAGAAACCTGGAGCGAAAACAGTACCGAAAATTTGATTTTTTTTAAACAGAATTCCGCGATTTAGTAAAGTTGAAACTGCTCTTAAACTGTAACAAAATAGAGAAAATAATAGCTATGAAAAATATGCGCCTCGACGATATCTATCCAACGGTGTATCGTTTGCTTCATTCCGACGAGCGGTTTAGAAAAAAACGCGAAAAAACACTCGCTGCCACTCGTCATGGGCCGCACCATTTTCAAAACTGCTCTAAAACTGTGAGGAATCTCGAAAAGTGTTCAACATGGAGAAGTTGCGCCTAATCCATAGCTTACCAACGGTATATCATACGCCTTGTTCCAATAAATGGTTAAAAACCTAGAGCAAAAACAGTAACGGAAAAACACTGCGTACAGTTTTTTACGACACGAAGTTCACTAGTCTCTGTAATGCAGTGCTCTTGCTAAAGAAAGTGCAGTGCCCTCGCGTTGAGCATGCAGTGTGGAAGTGTTATCAGAATAGATCGGCTATATATATATATATATATATATATATATATATATATTGTCATATGATCTCTTATGCTAAAGTAACAATTCAATCACAATTTCAAGTATGAATCATAAACTTCATTGAGAACCAACAAACTCTAACCTCAATCATTGAGGCAATTGCAATTTATCATAACATAGGAAAGATTCAATATAAGAGCTTTTCAGCAAGTCCACATACTCAACCATCTTTTAGTGTTTCATAATTGCTAACACTCACACAATATTTATGGGTATGAAGTTTTAATCGGACACAGAGAAAGATAGGGGCTTATAGTTTTGCCTCCCAACTTTTTACCTCAAGGGTAATGTCAACAATAATAGTTCATGAAGACTCACATCCAATTAGCTATATATATCAGAATCTTTCCAACACATTGTGCTTGCCAAAGGATAAAATGTAAAAAGTAAAGGTGAAGATCATCATGACTCTTATGTAAGGTAGAAGATAAAAGTAAAAGATAGGCCCTTCGCAGAGGGAAGCAGAGGTTGTCATGTGCTTTTATGGTTGGATGCACAAAATCCTAATGCAAAAGAATGTCACTTTATATTGCCACTTGTGATATGGACCTTTATTATGTAGTCCGTCGCTTTTATTTCTTACACATCACAAGATCGTATAAAGCTTATTTTATCCACATTAATAAGTCATACATATTTAGAGAGCAATTTTTATTGCTTGCACCGATGACAACTTACTTGAAGGATCTTACTCAATCCATAGGTAGATATGGTGGACTCTCATGGCAGAACTGGGTTTAGGGATATTTGGAAGCACAAGTAGTATTTCTACTTGGTGCAGACAACTTGGCTAGCATGAGAGGGAAAGGCAAGCTCAACATGTTGGATGATCCATGACAATATAATTTATCTCAGATGTAAGAAAACATAACCCATTATGTTGTCTTCCTTGTCCAATGTCAACTCTTAGCATGCCATACTTTAATGAGTGCTCACAATCATAAAAGATGTCCAAGATAGTATATTTATATGTGAACCTCTCTTTCTTTATTACCTCCTATTAATTGCAACAATGACCAAAACTATGTTTGTCAACTCTCAACAACTTTTATTCATCATACTCTTTATATGTGAGCTCATTACTCTCCATAAGATCCATATGATCTCTTTTTATTTATTTTTATTTCTTCTCTTTTATTTTATTTAATTCCCTCAAGATCATAGCAAAATAATCAAGCCCTTGACTCAACACTAATCTTTATTATATATAGCTCACGGACTCGATTACATAGAAGGATCATAAAGCAAAACTCACAACTAGATCATACAAAAACTTTATTCTACTAGATCAAGATATTATCAAAAAGGATCGAACTAAGAAAACGGTAAAGATAAAAGTGATGGTGATACGATACCGGGGCACTCCCCCAAGCTTGGCAATTGTCAAGGGGAGTGCCCATACCAGATACTCAGTTCTTCTTTGTTGGTGAATAAGGTGGAGTTGTTGATGATGGATAGTCGCACATCGAGCGTAGGAGGTCCTCCAACTTGCGGATGATGCCCTTGAGTGCGATGATATGCTCCTTCAACAAAATATTTTCATGTGTGACATACTTGTTTTGTATACGAGCTAACTCAATCATCTTGAAAGCTTCGATCTCAGTTGGGGTAAGAAGATTATGATCAAGTTGAAGGATGGCTTCTGCTGCCGGAACTTGGTCCTCCGTGGCCTTCTTGATCCCTTCATCCTTGTTGATCTCCATAGGTTCTTCCCTCCTCAGTTCTATCTTTATTAGCCAAGCATCGTTGTCACCATTGTTGGAGGAGGGGGACGACATGATGCCTGGCCTTGACAACCCTGACAGAAAATAGCTCGAAACAAGAACAGAGGATATTTGCATGGTACGGTGGTCAAAACCTTCGGGAGATTATATAATGAATCTTTACCGACCAAAAGAAGTATCTTGCAAGAAAACGGAGCCCGAAGAGCACACGAGGTGCCCACGAGGCAGGGGCGCGCGCCCAGGGGGTAGGGCGCGCCCTCGACCCTCGTGGAAGCCTCGTGTCCTTCCCGGACTGCTTCTTGTTTTCCTATTTTCTTAAATATTCCAAAACAAAGAAATATTGCCATTAGAACTGTTTTGGAGTCGGTTTACTTACCGTACCACGTACCTATTCCTTTTCGGAGTCTGAAATGTGACAGAAAGTGTCCCTTATGTATTCCTCCGGGGTTACGGTTTCAATAATATTAGTTTCAATATTTATGCGATTACCTGAGATATAATGTTTGATTCTTTGACCGTTCACCACCTTCAGATTTGTGCCTTCGAAGTTGTTGATTTTTATGGCACCAGAACGATAGACCTCCTCGATAACGTAAGGACCTTACCATTAGAGAGAAGTTTTCCTATAAAAAATCTTAAACGAGAGTTGTATAACAATACATAATCACCTACATTAAACTCATGCCTTTGTATCCTTTTGTCATGCCATCTTTTAACTTTTTCTTTAAACTGTTTGGCATTTTCATAAGCCTGGGTTCTCCATTCATCAAGTGAGCTAATGTCAAAAAGCCTCTTCTCACCAGCAAGTTTGAAGTCATAGTTGAGCTCTTTAATAGCCCAATATGCATTATGTTCTAATTCAAGAGGTAAGTGACATGCTTTACCATAAACCATTTTATACGAAGACATACCCATAGGATTTTTATATGCAGTTCTATAGGCCCATAATGCATCATCAAGTTTCTTGGACCAATTCTTTCTAGATCTATTAACAGTCTTTTGCAAAATTAATTTGAGCTCTCTATTACTCAATTCTGCTTGACCACTAGACTGTGGGTGATAAGGAGATGCAATTCTATGATTAACATCATACTTAGCAAGCATTTTACGAAAGGCACCATGAATAAAGTGTGAACCACCATCAGTCATGAAATATCTAGGGACTCCAAACCTCGGAAAAATAACTTCTTTAAGCATCTTAATAGAGGTGTTATGATCAGCACTACTAGTTGGAATAGCTTCTACCCACTTAGTAACGTAATCAACAGCGACTAAAATATGTGTATACCCATTAGAGGAAGGAAAGGTCCCATATAATCAAAGCCCCAAACATCAAATGGTTCAATAACAAGTGAATAATTCATAGGCATTTCTTGACGTCTACTAATATTACCAATTGTTTGACATTCATCACAAGACAAGACAAACTTACGAGCATCCTTGAAGAGAGTAGGCCAATAAAAACCGGATTGCAATACCTTATGTGCAGTTCTATCTCCAGCATGGTGTCCTCCATAAGCCTCGGAGTGACACTTGCGTAGGATCTGTTCCTGTTCATGCTCAGGTACACAACGTCTAATAATACCATCTACTCCTTCTTTATAAAGATGTGGGTCATCCCAAAAGTAATGTCTCAAATCATAGAAGAACTTTTTCTTTTGCTGGTATGTGAAACTAGGTGGTATAAATTTAGCAACAATATAATTAGCATAGTCAGCATACCATGGACTAGTTCGAGAAGCATTTATGACATTTAATTGTTCATCAGGAAAGCTATCATCAATAGGTAGTGGATCATCAAGAACATTTTCTAACCTAGACAAGTTGTCTGCAACGGGGTTCTCAGCTCCCTTTCTATCAATAATATGCAAATCAAATTCTTGTAGCAGGAGAACCCATCTAATAAGTCTAGGTTTAGCATCTTTATTTTCCATAAGGTATTTAATAGCAGCATGATCAGTGTGAATAGTTACTTTAGAATCAACAATATAAGGTCTGAACTTATCACAAGCAAATACAACTGCTAAGAATTCCTTTTCAGTAGTAGCATAATTTCTTTGGGCACCATCTAGGGTTTTACTAGCATATTGGATAACATTTAACTTCTTATCAACTCTTTGTCCTAGAACAACCCCTACAGCATAATCACTAGCATCACACATAATTTCAAAGGGTAAATTCCAATCAGGTGGCTGAACAATAGGTGCAGAAATCAGGGCTTTCTTAAGTATTTCAAATGCTTCTACACAATCATCATCAAAGACAACAGGAATATCTTTTTGTAATAGATTAGTCAGTGGCCGAGAAATTTTTGAGAAGTCCTTAATGAACCTCCTATAAAAAACAGCGTGACCGAGGTGTCGGTGTTCTGGGAACGGGGGTCCCCAGACTTTTCTGCCTGCGGCCTGCAGTGTGGCTCAAAGAGGGGCCCAGCACGGCCCATCTTCACCAACACAAACCCAAGACCCTCGCGAGGGGCCAAGCCTCGCGGGGTGGACGATGCGGAGCTTCCTCAGGCACGGCCTCGTCAGGCTGGCTCACGAGGAGGTGGAGAGATCAAGGCAGGGTACCTCGCGAGGTGCCCGTGACGCAAGCCATGACGACTCAGGGCGCCAGGCGGGTGCCAGCCCGCGCAGCGTCCTCCTTTCCTCTTTGGTGCAAAGGGGGCAAGCGCAACCACGGAGTATCGAGGCATCAGGCAAAGGTTGCCATTTCGGTGCAACGAGACCAAGACCAGGAGGACTACGAGATGGAGGTCACCGTGGAGCCCAAGACGGCGTCATCGCCAGAGCTTTGCGCAGACGAAGACCACTTTTGTCAGGATAGCTGATACTTGTTGTCCCCCTTCAAATTAGCCCGCCATTGTTGGCTCCCTTCCCGCTCGATATTTGAGAAGAGGACCAGGGCCTCTATAAATAGGACCAGCCACCCACGGAGCAAGGTCTCAGGTCTCAGGGGGGTCGGTCGGTTGGTTGAGAGAGAGAGAGGGAGAAAGGTGACTGAACTCCTCCCAGCAGTTCATCGCCCCAGCCAAGAGCAGACCCTCGCGAGGCTGTTCTTCCTTGTATTGTTCATCATCATCAGCCCAAGAGGCAATCCACCACACCACACACCGGAGTAGGGTATTACACCACAACGGTGGCCCGAACCAGTATAAACCTTGTGTCTCTTGCGTTGTTCTTTCCGTAGTTTAGATCCTAGCATGGCAGGGGGTGCAGGTAGGTAGGACGCGAAATCTCCACGCGCACCCCAGTGTTCGAACCTCAAGGGTCTGCCGGAACCCGAAATCTGACACGAGGAAGCTTCTTATACCTTTAATGTCCTTGGGGCATGGCATCTTTTCAATACCATCAACTTTAGCTTTATCAACTTTGCCTCTTTTAGAAATTTTATGCCCCAAGACAATACCTTCATTAACCATAAAGTGGCATTTCTCCCAATTCAGAACAAGATTAGTTTTTCACATCTCTGCAAAACTCGATCAAGGTTGATTAAGCAATCATCAAAAGAGGATCCATAAACGGAGAAATCATCCATGAATACCTCACAAATCTTTTCGCAAAAGTTAGAGAATATAGCCATCATGCATCTTTGAAAGGTAGAAGGTGCATTACATAAACCAAAAGGCATACGTCTATAAGCAAAGGTACCGAAAGGGAAAGTAAAAGTGGTCTTAGCTTGATCATCAGCTGACACAGGTATTTGAGAGAAACCAGAGTAACCGTCTAGAAAGCAAAAAATGTGTATGTTTGGATAATTTTTCTAGCATTTGATTGATAAAAGGCAAAGGGTAATGATCTTTTTAGTAGCTTTATTTAATTTGCGGAAATCAATTACCATCCTATAACCTGTAATAATTCTTTGTGGGATCAATTCATCTTTATCATTAGGAACAACGGTAATACCTCCCTTCTTAGCTAGGGACACAATGGACAGGACTTACCCACTGACTATCAGCAACGGGATAAATTATACCTGCCACAAGGAGCTTTAATATTTCCTTTCTTACCACTTCCTTCATCTTAGTATTTAGCCGTCGTTGGTGATCAATAACTGGTTTGGCATCCTTCTCCAAATTTATTTTGTGTTGACATAGAGTGGGACTAATGCCCTTAAGATCATCAAGAGTATATCCAATAGCAGCACGGTGCTTCTTCAGAGTTTTCAATAATTTATTTTCTTCCTGCTCTAAAAGATTAGCACTAATAATAACATGATATATCCTCTTTTCATCAAGATAAGCATATTTAAGAGTATCAGGTAACGGTTTAAGCTCAAACACGGGATCACCCATGGGTGGAGGAGGATCCCCTAGGATTTCAACAGGCAAATTGTGTTTCAGAATAGGTCCTTGTTTAAAGAATACTTCATCTATTTCCCTTCTTTCATTCATGAACATATCGTTTTCATGGTCGAGCAAATATTGCTCTAAAGGATCATTAGGAGGCACAGCAATAGAAGCAAGACCAATAATTTCATCCTTACTAGGTAATTCCTCATCACGGGGTTGTCTATGAAATTTAGAGAAGTTAAACTCATGAGACATATCACCCAAACCAATAGTAATAACTTCCTTTTCGCAGTCTATCCTAGCATTAATAGTATTTAAGAAGGGTTTAGCAAATATAATGGGGCAAAAGCTATATTGTGGGGAACCAAGAACAAGAAAATCAGCATGATATTTAACCTTCCCACAGAAGACTTCAACATCTCTAACAATCCCAATCGGTGAAATAGTATCTCTATTGGCAAGCTTAATTGTAACATCGATATCTTCTATCTCAGCAGGTGCAAAATCGTGCATAATTTCTTTGTATAAGGTATGAGGTATTTCACTAGCACTAGCACCCATATCACATAAGCCATGATAACAATGATCTCCTATTTTAATAGAAATAACAGGCATGCCTATAACAGGTCTATGTTTATCCTTAGCACCAGGCTTAGCAATTCTAGCAGTTTCTTCACAGAAATAAATAACATGCCCATCTATATTATCGGCCAAGATATCTTTAACCATAGCAATATTAGGTTCAACTTTAATTTGCTCAGGGGGTTTGTGTGTCCTAATATTACTTTTACGAACCACAGTTCAAGCTTTAGCATGATCCTTTATTCTAACAGGGAAAGGTGGTTTCTCAACATAAGCAGTAGGAACAATAGGATCATTATAAGTGATAGTCTTTTCTTCAACTTTAATAGGTTCAACTACTTTTACTTCTATGGAAGGATGATATTTAAACCACTTCTTCTTAGGGAGATCAACATGAGTAGTAAAGGATTCACAGAAAGAAGCTATTATCTCAGAGTCAAGTCCATATTTAGTGCTAAATTTATGGAAAACATCGGTATCCATAAAAGATTTAACACAATCAAACTTAGGTGTTATACCTGACTCCTTACCTTCGTCGAGATTCCAATCTTCATAGTTGCATTTAATTCTCTCCAATAAATTCCATTTGAATTCAATAGTCTTCATCATAAAGGAACCGGTACAAGAAGTATCGAGCACAGAGCGATTGTTGTCAGAAAGTCGAACATAAAAATTTTGAATAATCATTTATCTTGAGAGATCATGCTTGGGGCATGAATATAACATTGACTTAAGCCTCCCCCAAGCTTGAGCGATGCTTTCTCCTTCGCGAGGCCAAAAATTATATATATAATTACGATCACGATGAACAAGATGCATAGGATAAAACTTCTGATGGAATTCCAATTTCAACCGTTTGTAGTCCCATGATCCCATATCATCACATAGCCTATACCATGTCAATGCATCTCCCTTCAAAGATAAAGGGAAGACCTTCTTCTTGATAACATCATCAGGCATACCTGCAAGCTTAAATAATGTCACACCCTAGCTGGTTCATGCATTAGAGTGTTGCAACATGTCTACTTTTACAGAAACTTGAAATGGCGATGACAGAACCCCCAGCACCCCCTGGAAACAACTAGGGTTTACTAAAATTATTTTCAACGAACCCAAAATGCCCTTCACAAAATGTTCATCATTTCTGGATTGGGTTAAAACCCCTGGCAAAAATGGTGCACTCTTTTCTAGGACATTCTGGATTCTTTGAATTAAATCATAAGTATTTGAATTTGGGCATTTAAATGCTATAAAATATTTTAAATGCCCAAATAATCCTGCATTTAAGTGAGGGTTGTTAGGAATAATCCCAACAGAGCCCATAATTATTTTCAGGATTTTAGTAAGTGCCTAAGTATTTTTAATAAAGCCCTAAAGTTACAGAAAAATAGAAAAAGAAAACAAAACAGGAAAAAAGAGAAAGAGAAAGGCTTACCTGGAGCCCACCCAGCAGGCCCACCTGCCGGCCCAGCCCAGCCACCGCTCCAGCGAGCTGCTTGGCTTGGCCAGGCAGGCAAGTAGCTACTCGACGGCGAGCACAGCATGCATGCCACACAGCTGCCCGCCGCCTCACCGCTCCCCTCGTCGAGCTGTCGACGTGGGACGAACCCCCTCTCTCTCCCCGACCTCGCAGACACTCGCTCTCCCCTCTGGCTCCTCTCTCTCGCCCTCCCCGATGATGCCCGAGCCGTCATCGTCGCCGCCGCTCGTTGCAGCCGCGTCCAACACCGTCGCCGAGCCGCGCCACCGTGTCTAGCAGCGTCGCCGTCGTCGACTAGCCAAGCCGCACGACGCCGGAGCCCCTGCAACGTCGTCGTCGCCGTTGTCTTCAACCTCGGGCCGCCCGAGATCGCCGTCACCGTTCCGACCGCACCGAGCCTTCCCCGAGCACACTGACCCTCCCTGCGGCTTCCCTGTGAGTTGCTGAACCTCCCTGTGCTTTCTGTTTCGCCCCTAAAATACCGTAGACGCCGCGCCTCTTGTGCCCGAATGTGCTGCCGCCTGACCACGTCGTCAGCGATGCTCCGGTGACCATTTGGTCACGGGCTTGTGCCTGTCACACTCCCCGCGCGGCGTAGATGATGTAGGTGCTTTCGCCACGCCGCCTAGGCCACTGCAGCCACGTGCACGAGCTGACCCGAGCTTCGGCCTCCGCCAAGCTCGTCGCCGGCGATGCTCCGGCCACTCCCCGGCCAAGCCATCACCACGGCTGGATGTGGGCGAGCACCAGCTGCCCGTAGCTGCTCTCCGTGCATCAAATGGTGCCCTATGGGCGATTCCCGCAGCGCGCCCCCGTGTCTGGCCTCACCCGCGGCTAAACGCCGGCAGGCTTTGACCCGCTGACCGGCGAGGTTGACTCTGCTGACACGGGTTGACCTCCCCCTCTATCTCACTGACATGCGGGCCCAGCTCGACTAATTACTCTGTTAGTGCTAACTAACTAGGTTAGTTTAATTAGTATAGTCACTAACTAGTGGGCCCTGCCTAATTAATTAGGCTAACTAAACGTAGTTAGTGCACAGAGTCACTGACCAGTGGGCCCCACCAGTCAGGTTTGACTGGCCCTGGCGCCTTTGACTCGCTGGTGTCATAGTGACGCAGTGCTGACGCAATTATTCATTTTCTGGATTTATTTTTATATAGGAAATTCCAGAAAATAGCCAAAACTTCTAAAAATCATAGAAAATCAACCATAGCTCCAAATCAAACAAATTATATATGAAAAATGATCAGAAAAATTCAATCTATCCATCTTTAGTGGTTTCATGCATGACAAAACACTTTAACCTTGTTGTTTAGGTGAAACAAGCTAATACACTTATTATGCATAAGAACTTTAACCTTCATTTGAATCTTTGAATCAAATGGACCCATTCAACTTGTTTCACATTGCATTAGGCAGGACACATCATTTTGCCATGTCATAGCATGCATCATATTGTTGCATATTGTCATGTGTCGATTATGTTCTGTGTGTCCTTCGTGGTAGGTTCTGCCTCCGAGGATATCTCCGAGTATCCAACTGAAGGGCAGTACCCTACTACCACTCCATCAGGCAAGCAGCCCCATTGATCATATCGATACAATCCCATGTTCTCGCCTCTGCTCTCATTTACTGCATTAAGACAACAACATTTCAATCTACTGTGTGCTGCGGTAGTTGAACCCTTATCCTCTGCATGACCTGTCATTGCCACAGTAACTAGATGAAACCCACTAGCATGTGTAGGAGTTGATTGAGCCATGTTTGTGTTTCCTACCTTGCTATGCCTGCTATGCTTAGAGTTGTGTCAGGTCTGGTTCATCTGGGTGATGGGCTAGAGTGAAATTATTATGACGGTAATGTGAGTGGTGTGTTGAACATGATTTGGTAAAGGTATCGATGAGAGGCCATGTAGGAGTACATGGTGGGTTGTTTCATTGAGGCCGTCCCTAAGAACTGAGATCTGTATGTGTGATTTTAAGAATCAGCTACTACCATGCATTGGGATCCTTACTTGACCCTCTCGGCTTCTTAATCACCCTAGTACTCTGTCCAGTAGTTGCAAATAGTTTCTGGTGTTTGTAGGTTATGTGTTGGCGGCCGTGCGTAGCACTGACCCTAGGGGTGGGCTATGATGCGATAGATACACCGTGGCACGGTGTACCGAGTCACCCATTTGGTGTCTCGGGAACCCTGTTCACATCGTTCGGGGCCGTATGTGGAAACCTCGGCCGGACTCCCTGCGGATGGAACCTGGATAGGCGATAAACCTGGACTAGAGACTTGAGTGTTTAGGTAGGCCGTGGCCGACACCCTCGTTGGGCTTTCGCTTGAAGGTTGCCGAGTACATGTCGTCTAAACGAGGTAAGTGGTGAGAGCGTGTATGAAGAAGTACACCCCTACAGGGTTAACATCATCTATTCGAATAGCCGTGTCCGCGGTAAAGGACTACTTGGTTGCCTATACAGTTCATAAACAAGTTAATGGTTACTACTAAAAGACTCAAGATAAGTGTGAGTACCGAGGATGGCCCTCTCGTAGGATGACGAGGGAGGATCCCTGGTAGAGTATTGTGTTGGTGATTAGTGGACTCGTGTGCGAAAACTATTTTACTAGTGGTGTCTCGTAGGATAGCTTAGCCAAGAGTCAAAGCTGGCTTGTTGCAATAACTCCACCACCTTCTTGAGAATGAGCATGTATAGTAGGTTCTGATGTAAGACTTGCTGAGTACCTTTGTACTCATGTTTGCTTAATTACTATTTTCAGACGAAAACACCGCCCCCTCCGATGAGTTTTATGTAGACCTCGACGTCGATGAGTGACTTGCCACCCAGGTGGTGATCCTGGCCATGGAGGGCCCTATGTAGATAGACAGGCTTCGGGAAGCCTTCGTTCTTTCTAGTGTCTGTACTCAGACTATTTGCTTCCGCATGTGCTTGTATGCTTGTATGACTTGAGTGTCGGGTCATGTGACCCCTACCTATATGAACATGTTATGTATGGCTCTCTGGAGCCTTTAAATAAAGTACTTGAGTTGTAGAGTTTTGTTGTGATGCCATGTTGTATTTGCACATATCGAGCATATTGTGTGTATGATTGAAATGCTTGGTATGTGTGGGATCCGACAATCTAGTTGTTTATCCTTGGCAGCCTTTCTTATGGGGAAATGTAGTCTAGTGCTCCTCGAGCCATAGTAGTCCGCTACAGCCCGGTTCACCGGAGTCCTGCTAGCCCAGCACTACTGCTCAGGACACTTGACTGGTCGGCATGTGTTTCACTTCGTTCCTATGTCTGTCCCTTCGGGGAAATGTCACGCGGTGACTTCCGGAGTCCTGCCTAGCCTGCTACAGCCCGGGTTCCCCGGAGTCCTATTAGCCCAGTGCTACAGCCCGGATTCACACGCTGATGACCGACATGCTCGATGTGATTCATGTATGCCTGTCTCCATAGGTCTGTGCCGCTTTGGGTTCACGACTAGACATGTCAGCCCGGGTTCTCTGTCATATGGATGCTAGCGACACTATCATATACGTGAGCCAAAAGGCGCAAACGGTCCCGGGCCATGGTAAGGCGACACCCGTGGGGATACCGTGTGTGAGGCCGCAATGTGATATGAGGTGTTACCGGCTAGATCGATGTGACTTGGAATCGGGGTCCTGACAAATAATCCACAAACTTCATCCACATAGATTAAGTGTAAGTCGGGATGTAATGTTCCATCTCCTGCAAAAGGATTAGCTAGCAGTTTCTCTATCATACCCGAAGGAATTTCGAAGTAAACATTTTCATTTTCAGTAGGTCCAGTAGGTTGAGGAGCAATTATTTGCTCTACCGGTCGGGGTGAACTTACCCCGAACAAGCCCCTCAAAGGATTACTTTCCATAGTAACAAGTGACAGTAAATTTCAGCACACTATATAAAATTTTCCTTACCAAATTCCACCTACCAAAGGCGCTTCACTCCCCGGCAACGATGCCAGAAAAGAGTCTTGATGACCCACAAGTGTAGGGGATCTATCGTAGCCTTTTCGATAAGTAAGAGTATTGAACCCAACAAGGAGCAGAAGGAAATGATAAGCGGTTTTCAGCAAGGTATTCTCTACAAGCACTGAAATTATCGGTAACAGATAATTTTGTGATAAGGTAATTTGTAACGAGTAGCAAGTAATAAAAGTAAATAAGGTGCAGCAAGATGGCCCAATCCTTTTTGTAGCAAAGACAAGCCTGGACAAACTCTTATATAAAGTAAAGCGCTCCCGAGGACACATGGGAATTATCGTCAAGCTAGTTTTCATCATGATCATATGATTCGTGTTCGGTACTTTGATAATTTGATATGTGGGTGGACCGGTGCTTGGGTGTTGTCCTTACTTGGACAAGCATCCCACTTATGATTAACCCCCATTTCAAGCATCCGCAACTACAACAGAAGTATTAAGGTAAACCTAACCATAGCATGAAACATATGGATCCAAATGAGCCCCTTACGAAGCAACACATAAACTAGGGTTTAAGCTTCTGTCAGTCTAGCAACCCATCATCTACTTATTACTTCCCAATGCCTCCCTCTAGGCCCAAACAATGGTGAAGTGTCATGTAGTCGACATTCACATGACACCACTAGAGGGATGACAACACACATCTCATCAAAATATCGAACGAATACCAAATTCACATGACTACTAATAGCAAGACTTCTCCCATGTCCTCAGGAACAAACGTAACTACTCACAAAGCATATTCATGTTCATAATCAGAGGAGTATTAATATGCATAATGGATCTGAACATATGATCTTCCACCAAGTAAACCAACTAGCATCCACTACAAGGAGTAATCAACACTACTAGCAACCCACAGGTACCAATCTAAGGTTTGGATACAAGAGATGAACTAGGGTTTGCGATGAGATGGTGCTGGTGAATATGTTGATGGAGATTGACCCCCTCCCAATGAGAGGATTTTTGGTGATCATGATGGTGATGATTTCCCCCTCTTGGAGGGAAGTTTCCCCGACAGAACAGCTCCGCCGGAGCCCTAGATTGGTTCCGCCAAGGTTCCGCCTCATGGCGGCGGAGTCTCGTCCCGAAAGCTTGCTTATGATTTTTTCTCGGACAAAAGACCTCATATAGCAGAAGATGGGCATCGGAGGGCTACCAGGGAGCCCACGAGGTAGGGGCGTGCCCCCATCGTCGTGGCCAGGGTGTGGCCCTCTCTGGTACTCCTTGCGCCCAATTTTTTTATATATTATGAAAAGTGCTCCCGTGGAGTTTCAGAACTTTTGGAGATGTGCAGAATAGGCCTCTAATATTTGCTCCTTTTCCAGCCCAGAATTCCAGCTGCCGGCATTCCCCCTCTTCATGTAAACCTTGTAAAATAAGAGAGAATAGGCATAAGTATTATAACATAATGTGTAATAACAGCCCATAATGCAATAAATATCGATATAAAAGCATGATGCAAAATGGACGTATCAGCATTCCATCAACAACAAGCTCGAAGATACCAAAGCAAGAAGTGCGGGCTAAGACGTATAATGTAGGTGAACTCATTTTACGCCTCCCAGAGAAGAAGAAGGACAAGCTCAAACCAAAATGGGAGGGGCCCTTCATTATAGATGAAGTTCTCACAGGAGGAGCCTATTACCTTCGTAATGTATCAGATAATCGCCTAGAGCCGAACCCATGGAATGCTGCTCGGCTCCGAAGAGTCTATGCATAAGTTTGGCCATACTTCTTTTTCGTTCCTTGTTTTCTCCTCTCCATATTGTTTTTTTATACGATTCCCAAAAATATGTTCGGATAGACCGAACACTTGAGGGGTACACATCCTAATATGTACACACCCCACCATGACTGGGGGCTTCTTTAACGGAAGCTTATTATTATTCCGAGCCTGGAGCTCACAATATATGTGTCGTTTGCTCTTATATAACCTTTTTGCCATTATATGCACCTCTATGACTTCAGTTTTTGCCAAGATGGGTTGCCTTGCTCCTGTGTTTATGCCCTACATTCCCGATTGTTCGGCTAGGGCATAAAGGGAGCACCTCTGCGATTGTTACAGCCGGGTCATCCGGACATGTACCTCAGACGGGTGAAGCCGAAAGCTAGCGTTCTTAAGAGAATATAATTGGTTGGCAATCAAACTACAGATTGTTACATTCTGGTAACTCTTCAAACACGCAAACGGTTTTTCCATATTGCGGACCAAAGCTATGGCGCGCATAATTTCAGCACGCTGACCCAAGGAAAGGAACCCTTAACAGAACTATTCTCCTTCGAAGATGTTTCTTACATATGTAATATAACATACATCCCGAACTAAACATTTTTGTCTGTTAGAGCACAATGACTGGGTTACCTGGTTTCCGGACGGAGTGAATGCTTCTTTTCATTCCAAACAGTATCCGGAAACACTCCAACATTTTGGTTCAGAGGTTATAGCCGAAAGCTTGCAAAGACAATTTTTTTACATGTTCGGATAAAGGTACAGGTCAATCATAATGTACATTAATAGATCAAATCAAATACCTATTCCTTATATATTCCATCTATAAGACTGTCTAACCTACAGTCTTCCTGCGAATACTTCGCGGCTATCATTACTTGGTTATATACCAAATTTACTGGAATTTATTTCCTGTCTGGTCCCTATGGTCCTACTCGGGCCATATGATTTGGATCCAGCTTGGTGAAATGCGTTTTCACCATGGCCCAAGCTTCTCGTGCACCTTCACGGCAGGCGGATGTCTTCCATAGCTCAAACCGGCATCGAACACCTTTGAACAAGTTTGCTAGGCCCTCCATACTTTCTGGAGGGGTATCAGATGGCCATAACGCCTTCACCATACTCCTCATGGCTTTCCAGACCCGAGCATGTACGACGAACAGTTCCTTTAGCACATCGCCTTGAAATCCGGATACTTCTTCCTCCAGTCGACCAGTTAATAAGCCTGCAGCAACAGAGTCATGACGTTCCGAATTATGAACTAAAGACAAAACCCCTAGGGTGGTTTTCAATAAGAAAGGAAAACATACCGAACATGCCGCCCTTTAGCCTCTCATTTTCTTTCCGTGCGGCTGATAACTGAGCCCTTAAGCCCTCTATCTCTTTGGATTGTTTGTCTTCTCCCTCCTAGTATTTGTTCTCCTTGGAGGTGTTCATTGCGGCCTTTTTCATTTCCGCTAGTTTGGTAGTAACAATATTCAGCTGCGTTTGGTTTGTTTTCAGCTCCTGGGCTAGCGCAATGTTCTTCTCTTTAAGAACCTAGAGGTAGTATCGATCCTTAAATCGGTTTGCCTCACCGCTTCAAGTCTCGGGGGATAATGGAATATGCCTATCAAAATTGCATAAACTCTTACCTGTATATCCTTTGAGAATAACAAAGTGACTCCGGCAAGTCTGTCCTAGGCAGCTCAGATGTATGCATC
The DNA here is from genome assembly GCF_018294505.1 of Triticum aestivum. Lineage (NCBI taxonomy): Eukaryota > Viridiplantae > Streptophyta > Magnoliopsida > Poales > Poaceae > Triticum > Triticum aestivum. The sequence continues at coordinate 450,083,988 of NC_057800.1, forward strand.
CACTGAGCTCAGTGCAGTGAACTCTTGCTCAGAAAAGGCCGGAGTGCACATGGCCTCCTTCAATAGACGGTGATTCATCACGCTCTCCACTTCGAAATTCGTGACTGACATGTCGTCTGAGTCCTCATGAGGATCCAGACCTGGCATTGCATTGGTTCTCGTCCTAGTTGACGAGTCTGGCACCGGATTGGCGGACATTCGACTAACAGGGCGTTTTCCCACAGTCTACCGCGTGTTTCTCCTGACATAAAGGATAAAAGGAGACTTTAAAACAATTCGGGCTCATGCCCAGGCATGTATTGAACAACCATACCTCTTGGAAGACTTTGAGGTTTTTGCAGCGCTCCTGGTCCCTTTTCGTTTTGAACAATGACCTTGTGTAGGGGCCGCCCTTGAGGAGGCATGGTCCGCCGAGCGCTGATCCTAGTAAAATCCGGATAAGTATAATTGATAAAGGTGCAAGTAGGGATTTCCTTTTAAAGATCCCTCCGAATATTTACGATGAAGAAGGGATAGGGACGAGGTAGTTAGCTATAATAGCTACTTCTGAGTCGTCAAGGCTCGCTTGGTAAAACACCCCATCCTCGAATTCTATGTATATATCCGGATCTTCACAAAAACCAGGGTCTTGGTCGCGATCGTGATCCTCTGGCTGTGGGATGGGCAGTGAATGTCATCGATCATCTTCCTCCATGACTGTTGCATAAATACCAATGGACAAAACTTGGTCAGCATCCTGTGACAGCAATAAAGTGACACGGGTAGTCGAAATCTTACCCATTCGATCGGGTTTTACATGGAGTAACCTTCCCTGCAGTTTAGATGGAGGAAGTGTTCCTTTTCTCCCTTGTACAAATCTACCAAGATCATGGCCAGCTCGGCTAGGGTGTCCGGACCCTTGCGTCTATAGCGGGACACATTGTCTTCTCCATTGTAGCACCATAAGGGAGTTACTCTAGATTGGAGAGGCTGGACGCATCTTTTTACGATGATAGCCATAACCTCGATTATCGTGAGCTCGGCATGGGCAATTAATCTGACCTTGCTGACCAACCTTTTAACTTCTGCACTGTCCTCCTCCTTGGGACTTCGGGGACACCAGTTGAAGTGTTTCTTTAAAGGGGCGCTGGAAAACTCAGGAAGGCCGCGCCGAACTGGATCCGGCAGTGGGACGTCATCCATGTAGAACCACTTCGAAGACAACTGTGGGTATACTTCTTTCGGAGTTCCTATGGGGTATCTGGATCCGGCTATACACCACACTTCGACACCGCCCACTTCAAAAATAGAGCCTCCTCGATGGCGGGGAACAAGGCAAAAGAACTTCCTCCATAGTTCAAAATGGGGCTCGATGCCTAAGAACAGTTCACAGAGGGCAATGAAACCTGACATGTGCAGAATCGAACCTGGGGTGAGGTTGTGCCGTTGGATGCCATAAAATTCCAATAGGCCCCTGAGAAAGGGATGGATTGGAAATCCTAGTCCCCGCAACAGGAATGGGACAAAGCACACCCTCTCCTCCTTATTTGGGTTGGGGAAGCTCTCAGCCATCACATCGTTACTGATTGAGGCCAATCCCATTCTAATGGGGAATATATTCGCGAGGGGAAGATAGCCCTGCGTCTGGAGTCGGCTCAGCTGAAGATGAGGCACAGAGAAACTCTGCCGATCACCCTCTCGAGGGCCATGGGGGCGCGAAGAGGAGCCTGAGGCACAGGCCATGTTGGAAGGCTTTTTTCATGGCTATTCTTGACGGTTTTCCTTTTGTGCGATGTGAGATGGCATTGGGGGATCTAAATCTCCTTATATAGATGATGTCCGAGCGCGATGAGGGGCCTATTTACAAAAAATCATGGAACGTTCGTATTCATCTAGCGTGTGGAAATCGAAGCGGCAACAAGAAGAGGCCATAAAGACGAAACATAGAGGTCCGAACCGGACTGTCGTTGGTCTAAAGTATAATGAAGAACCCGCCTTGCAAAGCCGAAGACATAAGCCAGATACTATGTCATCATTGAAGGCAAGTCCGGGGGCTACTGAGGGAGACCTGGATTTGGGGGTCCTCAGGTGTCCGGCCTATCCAAGCATGGGTCGGGCTGATGGGTCATGAAGATAGACCGGTAGATTGTTCCCCGTGTTCGGATAGGACTCCTGGATGCGTGGAGGTCAAGATTGGAGACCGGATGTATTGTTTCCTTCCCTTGTAAACCGCCTTTGTACCCCTCTGGTGTATATATAAACTAGAGGGTTTAGTCCATAGGGGAGATCAGAATTTATATAAGCTAGACATCTAGGGTTCTAGCCATTACGATCTCGAGGTAGATCGACTCTTGTAACCCCTACTCATCAAATACAATCAAGCAGGACATAGGGTTTTACCTCCACTAAGAGGGCTTGAACCAGGGTAAACATCGTGTTCCCTGTGTCCCTTGTTACCTTCGATCCTCAGATGCACAGTTCGGGACCCCCTACCCGAGATCGGCCGGTTTTGACACCACATCAGGTCCCGCCAGCCCTACAACAACTCGGAGCGCGTCCCTGTTCAGCCTGGTCAGCTTGGCAATGGTGTTGATGTCGTTGTCAGTGAGGGGCTCGTCGAACCTGCGGATGAGGGCCTTAGCTACCCTAACCATCATCTTTTCCTTAGGCCCTAGCCCCTTCACCATACGGAGCATGGCGCACTAGGCCACAAGGGTTGCATTGTTCTGCGCGGCCTGGCACGCACTCTGGCATGGCGGCGGCACCGATGTCGCATGGGACTTGGGAGGGGCAGAACAGCGCTTAGACGGCGGTGGGGGCAGCAGTGCCGATGGGGGGGTTGGTGAAGAGGCGGCGAGGCGCAGCACCAGAGTCTTTGATCTCCAGCTGATAGACTTGTTCGGTCACTTCTCCAAGCTGCACCACCACAATGGATGCAGCAGTGGGCGTGCGGCAACTGAAGCTCGTCGGGTTTGGCCCGGAGAGGGTGGGGCCAAAGATGTCCGGGATCGCCACAGCAGCGTCATCCTCTATTGCTTTGGCCTTATCGGAGAAGTCGAGCGGGGCTGCCAGTGTAGCCTCTAAGGAGCATGTCATCGGCGCGCGCCTGCCCCTTGGCATTGATTGGCCTCTTGGCGTTGGAGAAGAACTGCTCGATGTTGTCACCATGTGCATCGGGGGCGAGTTGGGCAGGTGGTGAACGGGTCACCGTGTTGCGTTCGTTGGCGCCGCCCTTCTTTCGTCCATGGCGCGCACCCTAACGCCTATACCCCTTGGAGCTGCTGGAGCGGTGTCGCGTCGGAGGGGAGCGACTTCGATTGGGGCTCTCCATGGAGGTTGCCTCGCCCTGCTCGTGGTGAGCACAGCCACGGCCCAAGAGCATATCCTTCTAGGATCTCCTTTCGGCGCCATCATTGTCGTGGTCATGCATGGGGCCGTCGAGGGGCATTTCCCGGCAGCCTGTGACCGCCACCAGGGTGCGGGACTGCCGCCTATGCCGCTCTTCGCGCTGGCCATCTTCGACGTGCAAGGTCCAGGTCCCCGGATGGATGCGCGGCAGCGCGTCGTCGCCGAAGCCAAAGGATAGCAGGTCGCTCTGTGCCAAGTGGGAGGAGTGTAGTGATCTTTGTAAGTGCATCTAGTGCCCCTTAGTGATTTTGGTGTATTGAAGACTTATCAGTTAAGGGTCTAATGAGTTTGTGAGTGTACACAGGTCTATAAGTCTATGAGGAGTTTGATATTTACAATGAAAGTCGCCCCCTAAAAATGAATGTCTTCAGTTGAAGACTTTGGTTTTCTTGAAGACTTTGAAAGTGAGGAAATTGGTGTGACCATGTGATGTCCCTTGAAGCTACATCGGTATTTCCCCAAAGAGAAAGGGATGATGCAGCATAGCGGCGGTAGGTATTTCCCTCAGGTATGAAACCAAGGCTATCAAACCAGTAGGAGAACGAAGCAACACAACGTAAGCAGCCCCTGCACACAGATAACAAATCCTTGCAAACCGACGTGTTAAAGGGGTTGTCAATCCCTTTCGGGTAATGGTGCCAGAAATTGGTGCGTTGACGGGAGAAAGTTGTAAAAGATTGGATAAATAGATCGCAAATAAAATAAATTGCAGCAAGGTATTTTTGGGTTTTTGGTTTAGTAGATCTGAAAATAAAAGCAAATAAAAATAGATTGCAAAGGCAAATATATGAGAAAGAAGACCCGGGGCCCGTAGATTTCACTAGTGGCTTCTCTTGAGAAAAATAGCAAACGGTGGGTAAACAAATTACTGTTGGACAATTGATAGAACTTCAAATAATTATGACGATATCCAGGCAATGATCATTATATAGGCATCACGTCCAAGATTAGTAGACTGACTCCTGCGTGCATCTACTACTATTACTCCACACATCGACCACTATCTAGCATGCATCTAGTGTATTAAGTTCGTGGAGAAACGGAGTAATGCAATAAGAATGATGACATGATGTAAACAAGATCTATCTATGTAGAGATAGACCCCATCATTTTATCCTTGTAGCAACAATACATACGTGTCGTTTCCCTTTCTATCACTGGGATCAAGCACCGTAAGATCGAACCCACTACAAAGCACCTCTTCCCATTGCAAGATAAATAGATCAAGTTAGCCAAACAAAACCCAAATATCGGAGAAGAAATATGAGGCTATAAGCAATCATGCATATAAGAGATCAAAGAAACTCAAATAACTTTCATGGATATAAAAACATAGATCTGATCATGAACTCAAAGTTCATCGATCCCAACAAACACACCGCAAAAGAGTTACATCATATAGATCTCCAAGAGACCATTGTATTGAGAATCAAGAGAGAGAGAGAGAGATGAAGCCATCTAGCTACTAACTACGGACCCGAAGGTCTACAAAGAACTACTCACGCATCATCGAAGAGGCACCAATGGAGGTGGTGAACCTCATCCGAGATGGTGTCTAGATTGGATCTGGTGGTTCTGGACTCCGCGGTGGCTGGATGAATATTTTGTCGACTCCCCTATGGTTCTGGGATTTTTGGGGTATTTATAGAGCAAAGAGGCGGTCTGGGGGGCACCTGAGGTGGGCACAACCCACCAGGGCGCGCCTCGGCCTCCTGGCGCACCCTGGTGGGTTGTGCCCCCCTCGGGGCACCCCCCGGGTGCAGCTAGTGCCTGGTGTGTTCCTTTTGGGCCATAAAAAATCATCATAAAGTTTCGTGGCATTTGGACTCCGTCTGATATTGATTTTCTGCGATGTAAAAAACATGGAAAAAACAGGAACTGACACTTGGCACTATGTCAATAGGTTAGTACCAAAAAATGATTATAAAACATCCAAGATTGATAATATAACAGCATGGAACAAAAAAATTATAGATACATTCGAGACGTATCAGCATCCCCAAGCTTAACTCCTGCTCGTCCTCGAGTAGGTAAGTGATAAAAAGAGAATTTTTGATGTGGAATGCTGCCTACCATGTCATATCATATTCTTTTCTTTATAGCATGGACAGTTGGACTTTTAGTTCTTCAAAGCAATAGTCTAGTTTTGACATGATAATTTAGATACTCAAGCATATCAACAAGCAACCATGTCTTTCAAAATATCAACGCTAAAATAAGTTATCCCTAGCCCATCATGCTCAAACATTGATCCATTCATGAAACACACTCGAATATTAGCTACACTCAATACTTAAGTATGATCATATTGCCTCCTAGTTGGTGCGTTTACAAGAGAAGATTGAAAGCACAAGTCCTCCCTGGGTAGTTTTGGTAATTAATGTCAACATATCTCTTGTTGGACTAATACTTTTATCTAGTATATTTCAGATGAGTTCAAAAATGGAGTGGCTTGGACAAGAGGATGTGGAACCCCCTTCTAGATGCTAAGGAGAGAAGATTGGATAAATTTCAAAAGCTCAAGACTCTACATTTTCATTTTAGTGATCCAAGATCACATTGAGTCCATAGGAAAGCCAATACTATTAAAAGGGGATGAGGTGTTGCTTAATGGCTTGCTTGCTCAAAGTGCTTAGTGATATGCTCCAAATCCCTCAACCACTTTCTCATATCCACATATGTCACAAACCAAAAGACAAACTCGGCCCCACCAAAATGTTCTATCCAACACCATTGAGTTCACTTGACATAGCCACTGCAAGTAACCCTAGTAAATTCGGTCGCACCGATGGGATTCCGGTCTCATTGAGATGGGCTTGCAAACTCTCTGTTACCTGTTGCAATTATTTCGGTCCCACCGAGATAAGCAATCGATACCACCGAGTCTGTCTGGCAAACTCTCTGTTTTGCTCATTACCAAAATCGGTCCCACCGAGTTTGTGTAATCGGTCAAACCCAGATGAGGTTTTACCCTAACCCTAGCACATCGGTCCCACCGAGTTGATCATATCGGTCCCACTGAAATGCCTAACGTTCACATTTTGAACTGAATCGGTCTGATCGAGTTTTCTGATTCGGTCCCACCGAGTTTGGTGAATTGTGTGTAACGGTTAGATTTTGTGTGGAGGCTATATATACCCCTCTACCCTTCCTTCATTAGTAAGGAGAGCCATTAGAACGTGCCTACACTTCCAGCATTCATTTCCTGAGAGAGAACCACCTACTCATGTGTTGAGACCAAGATATTCCATTCCAACCATATGAATCTTGATCTCTAGCCTTACCCAAGTTGCTTTCCACTCAAATCATCTTCCCACCAAATCCAAATCTGTGAGAGAGAGTAGAGTGTTGGGGAGACTGTCATTTGAAGCACAAGAGCAAGGAGTTCATCATCAACACACCATCTATTACCTTTTGGAGAGTGGTGTCTCCTAGATTAGTTAGGTGTCACTTGGAATCCTCCGACAAGACTGTGGACTTGAGCCAAGGAGTTTGTACGGGCAAAGAGATCACCTACTTCATGAAGATCTACCCTAGTGAGGCAAGTCCTTCGTTGTCGTGGAATTGTCACGATAGATGTCCTAATGTGAGGACTTAGTTGTGGAGCCATCGCGACGAGGTTAGCTTAAAGGGGTTAATCAGGACAAAGGACACGAGGAGTTTATACTGGTTCGACCCCTTGCGGTGAAGGTAAAAGCCTAATCCAGTTGAGGTGGTATTGCTAGGGTTTCGATGAATGGGGAGCGAATATGCTTAACCTGGCTCTCGATCTGTTGTTTCTTGTCCTAAGCTGCTGCTGGGTCATCCCCTTATATACACGGGTTGACGCCCTGCGGCCTACAGAGTCCCGGCCGGCTCATACAACGTATCCGGCTTGGTGACCTTTCTTACATACCTTACAATACAAGTTTACATACATGGCGGTTTATATCTGTGGGCCTTAAGCTGCCTTCGGGTTTGGGCCCTCTACTAAGCATATCTATGAACCGCCATTGTTAATACGCTCTTGGGCTTCATAGAGATGAATCGCCATAGGGATGACCCGGCCCCTCCTGGGCGGGTCATACCTAATAGTCATATCCCCAACATTAGGCCCCGGGTTGATTTGAACTTGTTCGTGTCAATCTTCAACACTTAGAAAAATCCTTCCTCCTCTTACTATGAAATATTGTAACCCGCCATGACGTCGTGTCCAAAAGTCGCGATAACCCACCATGACGTCATCTATGATTAATGCCACATAGAATCCAAATCTTAATAAATCTCTTTCTTTACTGACCCTTCGAAAATCGAGGCGCCCGTGTCGTCACATATCCATTTTACCGTTCCTTGATTCTCGTGCCTGTCGTTCGTGCTTCCAAGCCTATAAATAGGACCACAGAGTCTCCTTTCATTCTTCTCCTTTTCCTTCTCGCTTTCTTCCTCCTCGCGACGCACCAACCTGTATGAACCCTGCTGCCGTCGACCTTCGTCTCCGACCTCAACTCCGGTCGCCGCATCACCCTGAACGGACCAGAAACCCGCGGCGCCACTCTGCTGTCCTATCAGCATCAGTAAGCCCTCTTTCTTTTATCATAGATCTATCATTAGGTTTCATCGGTGTTCGTCGCCGCCCTTCTTTCTCCTTGTTTAGATCCATGGATTAGATCCGAAAACCACATAAATCTTGTGTGGTAGTAGTTTTAGCACCTGTTTCTGGTACTAGAATATATCCTCATCGCGACAGATCTTCCTCTAAGGCACCTCTGCTTTTCCACTGTCGCCTCTGTAGGCTTCAAATTTATTCCCTTTTCTGAACAGCAGTAGATCCAAATTTATAGCCCCAATCTGTGGAACCTGTTTGTTCTAATACTTAGCAAATTTTACTCTTGGTAGATCTTGAATGTCTTCAATTATGGCGGCTTATTCTACCGGCTTGTCGTTACTTCATATATCATTAGCCCTTGCTTAAGCCGCCATTCTGAACATGCACTGCAATTGTCAACTTGTAATCCCATCAACTAACTTGAGCCGGCAAATTATTTCCTGTCTTTAGGTTATCCTTTCACCATGCCGCCAAAGACAATTACGACCTGTAACTGGGTTCCTTCCACCGTCACCGAGAGCACGTTGAAGGATTTTGTCACCGTTGGATTTTTGCCAGAGAAAAGTGTCATGCATTACCGTGCTCCTGACCCGGGCGAAGAGAGACCTCAGCCAAAGGACGGTGAAGTTATTGTCTTTACTGATCATATGAACCGGGGCTTCTCGCCGCCCGACTCTAAGTTCTTTGGGGATGTCTTGCGCTTCTTCAAGCTCCATCCGCAAGACATTGGACCCAATTCCATATCAAACATCTGTAACTTTCAAGTTTTCTGTGAGGTATACCTTCAAGAAGAGCCTAGCGTTGAGCTTTTCAGGGAGTACTTCTACCTGAACCGACAAAATGAGTTCACAAACGGTCCCAGCTTGGAACTTGGTGGAATTTCAATTCAACGCAGAAGAGATGCCATTTTCCCTCAAGCAGCTCTACTGAGTCACCCCAAGGACTGGAACCAAGCATGGTTCTACTGTAAAGATATCTCGTCGTCTGATGAGAATCCATTGCCGGGTTATCGTGCTGAACGTCTCGACTCAAGTTGTCAACTTCATGATAAACTTACCACCGCCGAATGCAAGAAACTTGTCCCTACAATCATAAGAGTCCAAGCCTTGCTAGGAAACGGTTTAACCAGAGTCGATTTAATCCGTTGTTGGGTCGCATGGCGGATCATACCCTTAAGCCGCCGATCCGGCTTAGTGTGTACTTATACCGGAGGAACAGACGATCCCTTACGCCACAACTCTATGCGTCTGACTAAAGAGGGCATCATTAAAATGGCAACAACGCTTGTAAATAGCAAATTTGAAGACTGCATCAAAGTGGGCTTGAATCCTTTCTACAAGCTTAACCCGCCACCAGATGTAAGTCTCTTGATTTCTTTTACCTTACTTCATCACCCAAACATTGCGTGAACTCAACTGTGTTATTCTTCCGCAAGCTAAATCTGACTTCTGGAAGGCCAAATATGACCATGAGGGTGCCAAAAAGGCTAGGGCTGCCGCGAAAGCCGCCCAAAAGACCATCAGGAGGTCTAGGAAGAAACCAAGCGCCTCTGATCTGCTTAAGCTGGACGAAACCTCTGAGTCGGAGGTAGCCCTTGACTCTCTTGGCTTGTTTTTTAACCACCTTATTGACACTGACTATTGCCAGGATGACACGGGAGCCAGCCAAGCAGTCGAAGAAGAGGTAACTATTATTTCCTCCGACTCACAACCTTTACCAAGGCAGAAACTTCGGCGGGTAATCAGGAAAGTAAGGTTTTCACACCCCTTTGCTTATTTAGATCCTCATTTCCTCTTAAAGCGACAACAACATGAGAGCCGCCGCCAGACTCGGACTAGTGGAGGTGAAGATTTATCCTCCGGTTTACCAAACACCCCTCGGAAACGCCAAAATGAGGTTCTTTTTAACCTTAACTCTTTTATTTACCGACGGGTTTTCTTTTGTTAACCACTCAATTCTTTTGATTCCATTTTTGCAGGAGATTTCCAGTTCTTCCTCTGGCGATTCATCGCAGACTCAACTGCCGGCTTTCAAGACTGCCCCTGGGTAAGAACAATTATCTCTCTTCTGTACCTTTGTATTTTCATCATTATGCCAACTTGTCCAAATTCCTTTTTAGCGGTCAAGCAAAGCCCAACAAGAAAGCGAAGGTGACCAAACCGGCCGAGGATCTGAAAGCCGCTGAACCAGACCAGCCAACCTTTGTACCAGAACACCCTGGACAACCAGAAGATCCTGCTCCCAATGCTCAACCTGAGATACCTGAGTCATATGTTGATGGAACCACTATTGATCCGTCAACTACTGAACCGTCAAGCTCAGTTAACCCCCCAGAAACCATGATGACGTTTTAATCACTAGCACCGGATTTACTGAATCGGGGAATCCAACTGTACTAGCGAGACATTCTGCCAAACAAGAAGTCATGGAAAGACGGAAAGTGAGGTTCGATGTCTCCCACTATGCTCAATTGAGTAATAGTGAAGTACTATCTGGTTATCTCAGTCAAGTACACTCCAGCCGTGACTTAGAAATTAAGATGGTCAAACAGATGCACCAGAAGTACGAGGTATGTTCTCCAGCTTATATAAGTTATATATCCTGCCAGCCCCCGAGTCTTCTGATTATGATAAGATTGAATAATCTGTAGACTTAAAAAATTTACAAGCCTCTATCCTAGACTCCCTCCAAGTCTGGTTTACAACTAAACCGGATGTTGATAGTATCACAATTTTGCATGTATAGTCCCCAAGGGCCGGTTTAATCAGTATGAATGAGCCGGTCCTATTGTTCACTGTAAAAGAATAGAACTGAACTGTATAGCCCCCATGAGTCGGTTGAGACTATTGATAGCTCACCCGGCTCATCTTTAGGAAGAGACAAGCAATATGCATTAGCCCCCAAGTGCCAAGTGTTGTTGCTTGCAAAGCACTTGGGACTTTAGAAAAGCCATTTCCGTTGAAAAATTATGTTGACAGACATTAGCCCACAAGTAACAAGTGTTGTTGCTTGCAAAGCACTTGGGACTTATATTGTTGTGATCCACCATGAAACTTTACAAACTTGTGTTGTATGCAGGCTGCTACCACTGAATTGGAAACTCAACTGAATGAGGCCAAGACCCCGCTGGCGGCTCAGGAAACTGAGACCAAAAAGGCTGAATCAAAATTCCAGTTTAGTGTGTCTGAAGCAGAAAAACTGAAGACCAGCTTTACTGCGGATAAATAGGCTTGGGCTAAGGAAAAGATTGCCCTGATACAGCATGCTGAGAAGGCAGAGGCGGCTCTTGAGGAAGCTACCACTGAACTCACCGGTTTAAAACACCGTGTGTCTCAGATGGTTTCTTCTATCTTCGGTAAGTGCCCTTGTTATTTATCCAGAGTAAGTATTTGTCGTCATAATGTAAGCCGCCACTTAACCAATCTTTGAACTTTTTTAGGTCCCAGGAGCAGCAACCTTAGCCAAGACACACTGGTGAAGCTCAAGGTGGTTTATACTCTCGTTGAGCAATTATACACTAGAGCTCAGCGGACTCTCGCTACTATCTCCCCAACGAATCAAGGACCAAATCTGTTAAGTGATGTTTTGAAAAAACTATCCATCTTACCCACCAGGTTTCAAGAAATCAAATGGTCTTGTGCTAGAACCAGAGCTGTAACAGCCTTGAGCCGTGCCAAAGCATGGGTACCCAAACTAGACCTGGCAGATGTAGCTAGTGGGTATCCTAGTCTGAAGGAAGATGGAACCTCTTTTGACCAGCAAGACTTTGCTGCCTGTGTCAAAGAGATTCGTCCGCGTGCAACAATCATCGCTGAAGAGACCAATCTCACCAAGTACCAGCTAGCTTACAATGCAGATAATCAGAAGATGCAGACTCCTTCTATAAAGTGATGGATTTAATTCCGCCGATTCGTAAGCACACTTTCGCCCCTGATATTGACCCGTTTGATCTGATTGACAATGAAGCTGAATTCGTTGCCTTGCTGGCTTTGGCCGGTCCAAACCCAACTTCCAGACGGTGGAGGAGGAAGATGAACCGGCAAGGGATGAATTGCAACCTTCAAACCAGCCAGGCCAAGATTCATGAACCGAGGCCGGTTTATCATCTGCTTTCTACAAGACTTAAAAAACAATTATCCTTTTGGGCACCAAACGCCTTGTAATAGGCTAGCTTTAAACTCTTATTCTGCTATGCCATCATGCATATTTTGCTGTGCATGCCATTGTTCATCCGCCATGTTAAGATATGCCATGTATGCTTTATGATATTAGCAATTTTGAATCTGTTCCTACATACAACAGGTGAAAAGTGTCCTGGCGGTTTACCGCCGGACGGGTTATAATGCCCGATATAAACCATAGGAAACTATCACAGTTTATAACCAAGGCTGAACTAAATGATAACCATATATGATTGAAAGTATGTCATACCTATGATATTTGATCACGTTGTTGGTTTACCAAGCCAGTGCGGTAAGGGTGATAACCCAAATTTCGAGCACTGGTAATTATCAGAGATTGCCGGTTTATAAACAAAGTCGGACCGGGTTAATAAGCACCAGATATTATCTTATCTCAAACTGGCGACTTATAGTCAAAAGCCATGTCGGGTTAATAAACACCGGATAGTATCTCATCTCATACTGGCGACTTATAGTCAAAACCAGGCCGGGTTAATAAACACCAGTGAATTATAATCACAAAGCTTTATAAGCCTCATCAAATAAACCTCGAAAAGAAAGAATCTATCGAATAAAAAACAAACGAAAAATGAGGCTTTTCATGGGCTGCCAGGCTGGAAATCAAGTGCTTTCACGGGCCGCACAACCACTGAGTTAATCCTATATACAAACCTTATAAGATGGACCTCACATAACCAATCATCGTTTTAACTTTGACAAGTTCAGTGTCTGCATAAGATTGATTTGTCAAACATTCGGCGGGTCATTCCAGGATTACCTGGGCGGAGTGGCTTACTTAAAAAGGCAGGATAACCCAGGGTTTTAGGTGAATACACCTGGCTTCCAAGCCTGGCTTTTAAGCCTATTACAAGGGTTATACAAACTCTTTGTTCTTTAGAACAAAAGAGCCCCCAAGCAATATTTTGAGCTGTGCTCAAGGGGCACCTTGTTTGAGTTGTGCTTTTGCAGCAGACTCTCTTTGGTCCCTTTAACTTGGATAAAAGCCCCCAAGCTTTTTTTGTGGCTAATAAGCCGGATCAAAGGGTAATCATAACTTCGCTCTATAAAGCAAAATCCCCCAAGTGACCAAAAACTCAGTATTTAAAAGAAAAGGCGACAAAGGCCCTGCTTTAGCAGGGATGCCGGTTTATTATGTTGATCATAATATATACATTGTCAAAAATATGTACATTAGAAGAGCCAGTGGCTCAAGTGTAGTAAGGCCGAAGATGAGCAATATTCCACGGCCGGCGGGTCTCTTCCTCCGATGTCCGTGAGTCCTTGTGGTCTCGAACATCGATAAGGCAATATGACATGTTGTTCAGATTCTTGCTGGCCACAAAGGGTCCTTCCCAAGGTGGGGATAACTTGTGCATATCAGTCTGATCCTGGATAAGCCGGAGCACCAGATCGCCTTATTGGAAAGTTATGGTTTTAACCCAACGACTGTGATAACGGCACAGATCTTGCTGGTAAATCGCCGAACGAGCCAACGCAATGTCACGCTCCTCATCCAATAGGTCAAGTGCTTCATGACGTGCTTTTTCATTGTCATCTTCAACATAAGCCGCCACACGAGGTGAGTCATGACGGATGTCACTAGGGAGAACCGCCTCTGCTCCGTAAACCATGAAGAAAGGTGTGTATCCCGTAGATCTGTTAGGGGTGGTATTAATGCTCCATAACACGGAAGGTAACTCCTCCACCCAACAACTCGGCATCCTCGGCAGGGGAACCATAAGTCGAGGCTTGATGCCTTTCAAGATCTCTTGATTGGCTCTCTCAGCTTGACCATTAGATTGGGGGTGAGCCACTGACGATACATCAAGTCGGATATGCTCACATTGACAAAATTCTTCCATAGCACCCTTAGAGAGATTAGTGCCATTGCCTGTTATGATGTTGTGTGGAAAGCCAAAACGGAAGATTACCTTCTTCATGAATTGAACCATCGTTGCTGCATCACACTTACTGACTGGCTCTGCCACTACCCACTGAGTGAACTTATCAACCGCCACCAAAAGGTGGGTCTTCTTATCCTTGGATCTTTTGAAAAGTCCAACCATATCAAGCCCCCAAACTACAAACGGCCAAGTAATTGGAATTATCCTCAATTATTGAGCCGGCACATTAAGTTTTGTCATCTTTGGTTCGAGATCCATAAGATGCCCTCATGATTTATTCATAAGGTGGCTTAATTCTAGTTCTAGGAAAGTGTTCCATACCCTTCCTCAAAGGAAATTAGAACTTAATGTTGCCTTCTTTCATATCAATCACGGCACCGATAGTGCGTAAAAACGATCTACCAAGAATAATTGGACAAGACGGATTGCAGTCAATATCAAGAACGATAAAATCTATGGGCACATAATTCCTATTTGCAAGAATAATAACATCATTAATTCTTCCCATAGGATTTTTAATAGTACAATCCGCCCAGTGCAAATTCAGAGAACACGATTCAATATCGGTAAGACCAAGCACATCACATAAAGATTTTAAAATTGTAGAAACACTAGAACCCAAGTCACACAAAGCAAAACACTCATGATTTTTAATCTTGACTTTGATGGTAGGTTCCCATTCATCATGCAATTTTCTAGGAATTGAAACTTCTAATTTCAATTTTTCTTCAAAGGCTTTCATCATAGCATCAACAATATGTTTAGTAAAAGCTTTATTTTGTTCATAAGCATGGGGTGAATTTATCATGGATTGCAACAAAGAAATACAATCAATCAAAAAGCAACTATCATAATTAAAGTCTTTGTAATCCAAAAGAGTGGGTACATCACTAGCTAAAGTTTTGACCTCTCCAAACCCACTTTCATCAATTTTATCAACAAGATTTTCACCCTCCAAAATATTGGACGCCTTCTACCTAAATTTGACTCTTCTCCAGTCCCTTTTTCATCAATCTTAACTTTATTAAACAAAGTATCAATAGAAGAACCACCAATCGTTTTAAGTTTTTCATCACTTTTGCGAAAGAAATCACTAGAAAACGCTTTTTCTAAAAATTCTCTTTTAGCTTGAAGCATAGCGGTTCTTTTCTTACTTTCATCCATAGAAACATAAAGAGCTTTAATAAATTCATCTAATTTAGGCACAAAAATTTTCATCTTGAGATTTTCCACATCATGAGCAATTCTATAAAAACTTCTAGACAAATCATCAATCTTACTCAACTTTTCTTCTATGGAAGTGTTGAAAACTTTTTGAGTGTTGATAAATTCTTCAATATTATTCTCAAGATCAGAGGTGTTCCTATTATTATTATAAGATTGATTTCCATAGAATTACCATAATTATTATAGGAATTACTAGGAAAAGGCCTAGGATTAAAATTACCTCTATAAGCATTGTTGTTGAAATTATTTTGAGAGATAAAATTCACATCTATGCCATCACTATTTTGCTCAATCAAAGTAGACAAAGGCATATTATTAAGATCAATAGGAGCACTTCTACTAGCAACCAATTGCACAAGAGCATCAATTTTTTCCCTCAAAGAAGAAAATTCTTCAACCGAATTAACTTTTTTACTAGTAGGAGCCCTTTCGGTATGCCATTGCGAATAATTTGCCATAATATTATCAAGAAATTTGGTGGCTTCATCCAAAGTAATTTCCATAAAAGTACCACCCGCGGCGGAATCTAAAAGATTACGAGAAACAAAATTCAAACCCGCATAAAAAAATTGTATGATCATCCAAAGATTTAACCCATGAGTTGGGCAATTCCTTAGCATCATTTTCATCCTTTCCCAAGATTGTGCAACATGCTCATGTTCAAGTTGTATGAAATTCATGATCTGGGTTCTAAGGGAAATATTTTTTGCTGGAGGAAAATACTTAGTGATAAAAGCATCTTTGGACTTATTCCAAGAATCAATACTATTGCGAGGCAAAGAAGAGAACCAATTTTTTGCAGAATTGCGCAAAGAAAACGGAAATAATTTCATCTTGACCACATCATTGTCCACATCTTTTTTCTTTTGCATATCGCATAATTCCACGAAGGTATTAAGATGGGACGCGGCATCCTCATTCGGAGTACTGGGAAATTGGTCTTTCATAATAAGATTTAGCAAAGCAGTATTAATATCATAAGTCTCCGCACTAGTGGCGGGAGGAGCAAGCGGAGTGCCAATAAAATCATTGTTGTTGGTATTTGAGAAATCACATAACTTGGTGTTCTCTTGAGTCATGATGACTACACAACAAGATTGCACTCAAAAACAGATCCGGCAAGAAAAAGGCGATCAGAAAAGAGAGGTGAATAAAACGGCAAATTTTTGTGAAGTGGGGGAGAGAAAACGAGAGGAAAATGGCAAATGATGTAAATTGCGAGGAGATCAGATTTTTGATTAGGAACCTGGTATATGTTGAAGATCCTCCCCGGCAACGACGCCAGAAATGGCAAGCGGCCGGGAGACTATCTTGACTTGATCTTCGCTGGCAACGGCGCTAGAAATTCCTTTTGATGTCGCTTGAAGCTACGTTGGTATTTTCCTAAAGAGGAAGGGATGATGCAGCATAGCGGCGGTAGGTATTTTCCTCGGATATGAAACCAAGGTTATCGAACCAGTAGGAGAACCAAGCAACACAATGTAAACAGCCCCTGCACACAAATAACAAATCCTCGCGACCCGACATGTTAAAGGGGTTGTCAATCTCTTTCGGGTAATGGTGCCACAAATTGGTGTGTTAATGGAAGAAAGTTGTAAAAGATTGGATAAATAGATCGCAAATAAAATAAATTGCAGCAAGTTTTTTTGGGGGTTTTGGTTTAGTAGATCTGAAAATAAAAGCAAATAAAAATAGATTGCAAAGGCAAATATATGAGAAAGAAGACCCGGGGGCCGTAGGTTTCACTAGTGGCTTCTCTCGAGAAAAATAGCAAACGGTGGGTGCACAAATTACTGTTGGGCAATTGATAGAACTTCAAATAATTATGACGATAACCAGGCAATGATCATTATATAGGCATCACGTCCAAGATTAGTAGACCGACTCCTGCGTGCATCTACTACTATTACTCCACACATTGACCACTATCCAGCATGCATCTAGTGCATTAAGTTCATGGAGAAACGGAGTAATGCAATAAGAATGATGACATGATGTACACAAGATCTATCTATGTAGAGATAGACCCCATCGTTTTATCCTTAGTAGCAATGATACATACGTGTCGTTTCCCTTTCTGTCACTGGGATCAAGCACCGTAAGATCGAACCCACTACAAAGCACCTCTTCCCATTGCAAGATAGATAGATCAAGTTGGCCAAACAAAACCCAAATATCAGAGAAGAAATATGAGGCTATAATCAATCATGCATATAAGAGATCAAAGAAACTCAAATAACTTTCATGGATATAAAAACATAGATCTGATCATAAACTCAAAGTTCATCGATCCCAACAAACACACCGCAAAAGAGTTACATCATATGGATCTCCAAGAGACTATTGTATTGAGAATCAAGAGAGAGAGAGATGAAGCCATCTAGCTACTAACTACGGACCCGAAGGTCTACAAAGAACTACTCACGCATCATCGGAGAGGCACAAATGGAGGTGGTGAACCCCATCCAAGATGGTGTCTAGATTGGATCTGGTAGTTCTGGACTCTGCGGCGACTGGATGAATATTTCGTCGACTCCCCTAGGGTTCTGGGATTTTGGGGGTATTTATAGAGCAAATAGGCGGTCCAAGGGGCACCTGAGGTGGGCGCAACCCACCATAGCGCGCTTGGGCCTCCTGGTGCCCTGATGGGTTGTGCCCCCCTCGGGGCACCCCCAGGCACGACCAGGGCCCGTTGTGTTCCTTTTGGCTCATAAAAATTCTCCGTAAAGTTTCATGGCATTTGGACTCTGTCTGATATTGATTTTCTGCGGTGTAAAAAACACGGAAAAAACAGGAACTGGCACTTGGCACTATGTCAATAGGTTAGTACCAAAAAAGATATAAAATGATTATAAAACATCCAAGATTGATAATATAACAACATGGAACAATAAAAAATTATAGATACGTTGGAGACGTATCACCATGAAGACTTGATATTCATGCGAGGATTATGAAGCGTGAAGACTTCTGTTTTCGTGGTTTCGTTTTCTCTTTCTTGAGCCATAGGAAACACCGTACGGTTAAAGGGGTCGAGGTAAAACTAAGGAAAAGTTTCCAAGTGATGCTCATCTCAAAATCCTACACCTACCCTATCCTTTTGAGTGAAGACATTGGAAATATCATACAGTTCAGTCAATTTCTTCAGTGACAGAGACGAAGTTCTTCTGTTTTGACTGAGGAGTTAGGAATTTTCCAGTGCAGATTGCCTACAAGTGAGGAACATGATAGCCCTGAGGAATTTGATACTCAAATTTCTGACCGTTGTTGTGCTACGCGCTGGCTGTCCCAAAATATCTACCCACCTAACGGTCATATCATTGAAGGGCATTTATGTCTTATCATGTCGGGCTGCTCCCTAGGCTATAAATAGCCGTCCCCTACAACCACTAGTTGGTTGGCTGCTCCGAGAGAAACTGACACTTTTCATTGAGAGCATCCCATCCTCCGAGGACTTTGAGTGAAAATCATCAAGTGAGGAAAAACCCAAACCCAAACACCTACAAACCCAAAGTGATTGAGCATCACTGAAGAGATTGTTCCTATGTGGAACCGACACTTGTTACCTTTGAGGACTGTGCATCCTCCAGATGATTAGGCGTCATGGTCTAGAGCATCCAAGAGGAAATTGTGGATCGTCGAGTGACCGAGTTTGTGAAGGTTTGGAAGTCACCTGAAGACTTACCACGAGTGATTGGGCGAGGTCTGTGTAACCTTAGCTCAAGGAGAATACGGTGAGGACTGTGTGTCCTTAGGTTTAATTACCTAGCCACTCCAACTAGATGTACGATTTCCACATCAGTTGGAACTGGTCTACCAAATCATTGTCTTCACCAAGCTACCGGTTTTATTTCCTCAACCCTTTCATTTCCTCATTCATGTGTTGACGAACTTGATCGCTACTGTTTGAAGACTTTGACTGAAGACTTTCTCAATTTCCTCAGTCATAATTCTTCGGTCACTTTGTCTTCAGCCTGCTTATCCTATTTATATGCTTCTTGTACTCAGTGCTTGTTTTCATTTCATCATGATGACTATGCTACTGCTCTGTTACGCTTGCACCTGAGTACTTATTCCGCTGCTAAGTAGTTCATTGCTTAGGAATTTCCTCACCAAGAAAAATTCCTCAGTGTCGAATTTGTAAAAAAAACGCCTATTCACCCTCCTCTAGTCGATATAACACACTTTCAATCTTGGTGTCCAGTTTTCAATGCGGTCGACGTGGATGAGGCGGTCGTACCGCGCCGCGCTCGGAGGTGGAGCATCCCTGTGGCGAAAAGCCGTGCATCTCTTCAATGCGCTCAACGCCGCGGGGAGATTCCAATAGGTGTGTCTGGTGGGGATGAACGCCATGTCCCACACCCAGACCCAGCACACAAAGGTCTTGGTGTGGCTGCGCTCCAGCGTGCGGCTGTTGAGGCGATCGGCACCCACCTTGTCGCCGAACACCTCATGCGCCCCTCGATGGACGAGTACTGCATCGACATGTGCTTGATGACGCAGCAGACGTGTAGGTTGAAGGTGGCGAAGCCGGTGTGGTCGTCCTCGCGCCACGGCAGGATGGTGAAGTTGGCGTTGTCAACGCGCGGAGTGCCGCGATGCACGGCATTGGCGTGGTGAGCCGGCTGGGTGAAGATGACTAGGAAGTCCTCGGGGTAGTGCGCCATCACCCGCATCTGGTGGGGCGGGACGCAGAGCTGGGCCTCGAGAGCACGCCCAAAAGCCATGGGCGACGTGGCCGCCACTCCCTCGAATGCGCATAGCATGACCGCGTGCTGCATGAGGAAGAAGACGGCCCGTTCCACCTCTAGCGTGGAGACACCCACCTTGTGGCTAGTGCATGGGCGGTGTGCAGGGTCGGCCAGGCTAAGTTCTTCCATCGGAGGAGCGGGTGAAGCTGGGGGCAGAGGCGGTGGCGGCGGCAGGGGCGGGAAGTGCAGACGGGAGGCACTCGGAGGGCATGATGCAAGCGGTCCTAATCTAGCTGTAGCAGGGCCGCCCGGGCCATTGGATGGATTTTGAGGACACTCACGGGCGAAATGCCCAGGATGCTCGCAAATGATGCAGTGGAGCGGGTCACGACAATCTTTCCGGTGGTGGCGTTTGCTGAGGCATCGAAATCAGTGGCCTTGGAACCGGCTTAAGAAGGCTTCACAGCCATCAACCGCATTGAACGCCAGCCGACGGTCCGAGCAAGGAGGCGGAGGGAGCTATGGACCGGTAGATCAGAAATGCGCCCGTGGTTCTTCTTGGAGGAGACCTCCGTCCACCCATCATCCATCCCCGAAGAGGAAAGGTTGACTGGGAGGGACGAGGCAACGATGATGGACTAGAGGCGACGTGGGGAGGCTCTGGAGTATCCACCGTACCAGCTACTGGATCTACGATGATGGATTGAAGGTGAAGAGACATCTGCACCACCGGATCGACCACACTAGCTGACGCCCCATCCGCTGAGCATTCACCCCGAAGCAGCAGCCGCGACGGGAAAAGCGGATCTAGGGAGGCTGGAGAGCAACATCCGAGGTGGGCGGTGAGGCCCCGTACGCACCAGGGGGAGAAGCCCGTCCCCCCATCCCGTTCGCCGATCCACAGCAGGATCCGAAGCGCAGGGAGCGCGGCGCGCCCATGCCGCTAGGAGCTAAGGGGCAGAGAGGTGGCTGCCGCGGCTGCAGCGGCCTATGACACAGAGCGGGAGGTGTAAGTGCATCTAGTGCCACCCCTAGTTGGTTTTGGAGTATTGACGACAAACCTAGTTGAGGGACTAATGTGTTTGTGAGAATTGCAGGATAACACAGGTAGAAGTCCCTCATTGATTCGGTTTTACTACCAGAGATGACCCCTAAAAATGTATGAAGACATTGAAGCCAAAGGTGGTATATGAAGATATTCACATTGAAGACTATGACAAAAGAAGACCTGTTATGAAGCCTATGGGGCTCGAAGACTTAGATCTTTCGTAGTTCTTTTTCTTTTGTGTTGAGTCATAGGAACCACAGCACTGTTAAGTGGGGTCCAGGAGAACCAGTCAGAATGACTGAAGTGATGCCTAAACCAAAAACCTATGTCTTCGAGTGAAGACAATGAGAGCGAATCTTGTCCAGAGCTGGACAAGTCAGCTTTGCTTGTAGCCCAAGTAAAGTTGCCATGAGAGTTTGAAATCTGACCATTGAGACACGTGTCAGTTCCTTAGTGACCCAGGGTCATTTCGGACAAATCAGGTCGGGTTGCCAAGTGGCTATAAATAGCCCACCCCCTACAACCATAAATGGTTGGATGCTCAGATTTCAGTGCACGGCTTTTGTCGTTTGAGAGCAACCCACCTCGAAGCCTTTGAGAGAAAATTCCTAGCGAGGAGAAAAGCCCTAACCACCCAGAGCCAGAGAACATTGGGCATCACTTAAGTCTTCTTGTCTGTGTGATCTGAAGACTTATTACACTTGAGGACTGTGAATCCTCCAGACGGTTAGGCGTCGCGTTCAGAGCATCCAAGAGACATTGTGGATTGCCAGTGAACGAAGTCTGTGAAGGTTTGGAAGTCTACCTTGAAGACTTACCAGAGTGATTGGGCGAGGACTAAGTGACCTTAGCTCAAGGAGAATACGGTGAGGACTTGGTGTCCTGAGCTGCATGTTCAGGACTGGGTGTCCGGGACTGTGTGTCCTAAGGTTTAAATACCTAGCCGCTCCAACCAGACGTACAGTTGTCACAGCAACTGGAACTAGTCCAACATATCATTGTCTTCAACGAGTCACTGGTTTCATCTTCACTTCCTTTTACTTACTGTTACTCATTGTGAAGCCATTGCATGCTTGCTCTATCTTTTGTCTTCACAATGTAACTGTATAATTTGTTTGGCTTCATAACTTCTTCCTACTTGATCCTAATTACACTACAGCTATTTGTCACTATGCTTTCACTCTGTTGATACTTGACCATGGCTTGCCTAGTGTAATCTAACTTCCGCTGCATAGTAATAGGTATATCTTTACTGTTTGTCTTCATAACTTCCACATTTTGAAGACTTTCATAAAACTTGCCTATTCACCCCCCCCTCTAGTCGATATAACGCATTTTCAATTGGTATCAGAGCAAGGTGCTCCCTTGTTCTGTGTGATTTTGTTTAACCACCTGGAGTTTTAGCTATGTCGACTGCAGGGATAATCAAAGTCTCCGTTGCGTGCCCCGTCTTCGATGGAACTGAATATCCCTACTGGAAGAATAAGATGCGCATGCATCTTGAAGCTATTGACGTCGACCTATGGTATGTCGTCGAGAATGGCGTTCCCAAGGCTGGAGAAGGTGTCACTGCTGCTGATGTCAAGAAGTTCACTCAATTGGACTCTACTGCCAAAAATATCATCTGTGGTCATCTGACAAAAGGACAATATGGCCGTGTGAGTGCCTTGAAGACATCCAAGCTGGTCTGGGACTGGCTCTCCAAGGTCAATGAAGGCATCTTAACCCAGAGAGATCAAAGAATCAGTGTTCTCCGCAACCTCTTCAACCACTTCAAGCGAAATGACAATGAGAATGTCCAGCACACATTTGACCGGCTCACTGACATCACAAATGAGCTTCAAGCCCTCGGTGCCACTGAGATCACCAAACATGAAATCGTCAAGACGCTGCTGAGATCACTTGATAGTTCGTTTGACATCCTAGCCCTGATGATTCAAGAACGTCCTGATTTCAAGACACTCGATCCGTCTGACATACTTGAGAGGCTCAACACACATGAGTTTCAGCTTTCTGAGAAAAGAGATATCTATGGTCCAAACTATGGGTGAACTCGTGCCTTGAAGGCAAAAGCTGTTTCCTCATCTGAAGAAGAATCTGACAGCAGTTCTGATGATCCTGAAGACATTGGAAGGGAACTTGCAATGCTAGTGAAGAAGTTCCAAAAATTCACCAAGAAGAAAGGCTTCAGAAAATCTTCACGATCAAGCTCAAGGAATGATGAAGCTTCTGCTCATGACTACAAGAAGAAAACATGTCACAAGTGCAAGAAAATTGGACACTTCATCTCTGAGTGTCCACAGTGGGACAATGAGAACAGAAGGAAGAAGAAGAGCAAGGAATATGATTCTGACGACAAGAAGAAAAAGAAATACTCAAAGTCTTCTTCCAAGTCTTCCTCAAAGTCTTCATCACACAAGAAGAGCTCATCTGGCAAGGCACGTGCGTTTGTTGGCAAGGAAATGGATTCAGAGGAGGAGTCCGCTTCTGAGGAGGCAGAGGTGGAATCTGAGGAGGAGTCTGATTCTAGCATTGCGAGTCTGGCTACAGCATACGTCGCCAAGTCCATCTTCAACACTGAAGACAATGACTTCATCACCGACACTGATGCAAATGACAAGAACGACTCCACTCCTACCTACTTCTTCATGGCACGCGGTGCCAAGGTAAACACACGCACTACTCGCTATCAAACATCTAGTGACGATGACTCTGACTGTGATTCAAAACCCAGCTACAAAACACTTGCTAAAATTGCAACTGAACAACAGAAAGCTATGGAACATATTCAAAAACTGTTAGACAGAAGCGATGATCTGTTGGGTGCTGAAATGACTCGATCTGAATCCTTAATTGAAGACATAAAAAATCTTCACGTTAAGTATCAGGAACTTGAAGATCGCCTTGATACTCTCTCAACAACTCATGAAAAGCTTTCCTATGATTATCTTCAAAGGAAGTAAGAACTTGAGAAATTGAGAGCGGCTCATGAAGATCTTCAAAAGGAAAACGAATCACTTCACGCCGAACAGATCAGTTCCGCTCAGGAAGGATTTGAACCACCATGTCTTAAATGCATTGAGCATGATAATGCTACTTCTGTTGCTGAATGTTCCACTGCTACTGCTATTGCAATATCTTCAACTGTTGATGTGGTAACTAACCCCTCTACTGAGGATACCACTGCTATTGCTGATGAGAATGCTAGGTTGAAGACATTGCTTGAAACAGGGATGTACAAAAGTCTTAAAGGACATCAGACATTATGTGATGTCCTCAAGAAGCAGATTCTGAACCGAAACCCTAGGAAAGAGGGTGTTGGGTTCGTAAGGAAAATAAATGCAGATGGCTCTTACTGGAAACCTGAGCAGTACCCCAAAACCACATGGGTTGCTGCAAAGGAACCTTCAGCAGATCCATCCAATTTATCTTGCTTCACATGTGCTAACCCCATTAGTATTGATGAATCCTTTGATGCAAACTATAAACTGTTTAAGAATCAGAATGGTGAAGTGTTTGCCAGGTACATTGGTACTAACTGCAGGAATGGACCGCCTATGAAGAAGATCTGGGTTCCGAAAAAGTGTCTGGAAAATCTTCCTATGAATGTCTTCATGACACCTCACTTGAAGAAGACAAACCTCAGACCAAAGGCTTCATAAGGTCCAAAGGCTTCATACAAACAAAGGACTCACCTGAGTCACACTAACGCAAATGTTTTGCAGGGAAACCATACTCAGGCATATGAATATGAGAGCGGTTCATCGAACCATCATGTTCATATGACCAAAAATTATTCTGCTTATTCCTATGAGTATTATTGTCCACCTGCAAGACTGTTTGCTAAGGCTTAAAAGCCAAAATTCTCAGATGCTGCACTTAGACTTATTGCTTCTAAGCCACCCTTGAAGATGTGGGTGGTTAAGAAAGCTTAACTCTCTTTTGCAGGGAAAGGTCTCCAGCAGAAAAACAAAATCTTCTGACGCTATTGCTGGGGACCTTAAAAATCTTGTAGGGCGCAAGATAAAATGCCCAAATGGCATCATTATGTACTTCGTTCCTGAATCGCATGCTACTCTCCCTATTAGTCCTAATCTAGATCTAAGTTTTCATAACCCACTGGTTCGTCAAATGTTTTTGCTTCACAATTCTCTTCATGAAGCCTATCCCCCTAACTGCACAGTAGGGTACGACACCAGCGTCTTCAAAGTCTTCAGAATGGATTATTGACAGTGGGTGTACAAATCACATGACTGGCAAAAGAAGCCTTCTTATGGACTCAACCTTACGTCCATCCGACAAGAGCCACATCACATTTGCTGACACTGGTAAAAGTAAGGTATTGGGTCTAGGTAGAGTTGCAATCTCAAAGGATCAACACATGGATAAAGTCATGCTTGTTGAATCCCTTGGCTTCAACTTAATGTTTGTCTCAATGCTTTGCGATTTAAATATGATCGTAATGTTTGGAAAATATCGTTGCCTAGTACTAATGGAATCTGACAAGTCTCTAGTGTTTGAAGGGTATCGAAAAGATGATCTGTACGTGGTAGATTTCTCAGCAGGGCCACAACTTGCAGTATGTCTTCTTGCAAAAGCTTCAGAATGCTGGCTTTGGCATCGGAGGCTTGGGCATGCTGGCATGAGGAACCTCCACACCCTTGCAAAGAAGAAGCATGTCATAGGCATCGAGGGCGTCAAGTTCAAGAAAGATCACTTATGCGGTGCCTGTGAAGCAGGGAAGATGACAAGGGCAAAACATCCTTCGAAGACAATCATGACTACTACTCAACCCTTCGAACTGCTCCACATGGATCTTTTCGGCCCCACTCACTACTCAACTTTTACTACTACTGCCTGCCTCTATGGCTTCGTCATTGTTGATGATTACTCTAGATATACTTGGGTGCACATAATCCTTTACAAGACTGAAGTGCAGGATGTCTTCAGACGCTTCTCCAATCATGCTATGAACAATTTTGGCACCAAGATAAAACACATCAGAAGTGGCAATGGCTCTGAATTCAAGAACACTGGCCTTGATACATATCTTGATACCTTGGGCATCACACATGAATTCTCAGCTCCGTACACGCCACAGCAGAATGGCGTCGTCGAACGCAAGAACAGAACACTCATTGAGATGGCCAGAACAATGCTAGATGAATACAAGACTCCAAGAAAATTCTGGACTGAAGCCATTGACACTGCATGCCATACAATCAATCGTGTTTATCTTCACAAGCTTCTGAACAAGACATCTTATGAACTCCTAACTGGCAAGAAGCCAAATGTCAGTTACTTCAGAGTATTTGGCGCAAGGTGCTGGATCAAGGACCCACACCACACCTCAAAGTTTGCACCAAAAGCACATGAGGGCTTTATGCTTGGATATGGAAAGGATTCACACTCCTACAGAGTCTTCAATCTCTTTCATTACAAAGTGGTTGAAACAGTGGATGTGCGGTTCGATGAGACAAATGGTTCACAAAGAGAGCAACTGCCAAATGTGCTAGATGAGATTCCAGCTAGTGAATCAATCAAGCTAATGGGAACTAGAGAGATTATACCTTCTGAAGCTCATCCTGAAGAAGAACTTATCATCTCAGCACCTGATCAACATGAAGACAATGCTCAGCCTGAAGACATTCCTCCCAACAACAACACAGATCAGCAAGAGCAAAGTCTTCGCCCTGTACATCCTCGTGTTGCCAATGAAGTGCAGATTGACAGAATAATTGACAGCATCAATGCACCTGGTCCACTCACTCGTTCAAGGGCAACTCAGCTAGCAAATTTTTGTGGGCACTTCGCATTCGTCTCAATATCAGAACCCAAGAAAGTTGAAGAAGCCTTCATGGAATCTGAATGGATTCAAGATGTGCAAGAAGAGCTTCAACAGTTTGAGCTGAATAATGTATGGGAACTGGTTAAGCGCCTTGATCCACGGAAGCACAACATAATAGGCACCAAATGGATATACCGCAACAAACAAGATGAGCATGGTCAAGTTGTCAGAAACAAAGCTCGTCTCGTTGCTTAAGGATATACTCAAGTGGAAGGCATTGACTTCGATGAAACATTTGCTCCCGTGGCTAGGCTTGAAGCCATACGCATTCTGCTGGCCTATGCAAATCATCATAACATACTTCTATATCAAATGGATGTGAAAAGTGCCTTTCTCAATGGCAAGATTGAAAAAGAAGTGTATGTTGCACAACCGCCTGGCTTTGAAAATCCAAAACATCCTGACATGGTATACAAGCTCAACAAAGCATTGTATGGCCTCAAACAAGCCCCTAGGGCCTGGTATGACACACTCAAATACTTCCTGAAGAGCAAAGGCTTCATACCTGGTTTCCTGGATCCCACTCTTTTCATGAAGACATATGATGGTGAACTGTTTGTGTGCCAAATATATGTGGATGACATTATCTTCGGCTGCACCAATCAGAAGTACAGTGAAGAGTTTGGATATATGATGCAAGAGCAATATCAGATGTCCATGATGGGGGAGCTGAAGTTCTTCCTTGGTCTTCAAATACGACAACAACGCAATGGCATCTTCATATCTCAAGAGAAGTATCTCAAAGATTGCCTGAAGAAGTTCGGTATGCAAGACTGCAAAGGCTTCACAACACCAATGCCAGCCAAACATCATCTAGGTCCTGACGACAATGGTAAAGAGTTCGATCAAAAGGTATACCGCTCCATGATTGGTTCTTTGCTTTATTTATGTGCATCTAGGCCATATATTATGCTTAGTGTTTGCATGTGTGCTCGATTTCAAGCGGCACCAAAGGAGTCGCATCACTTAGCTGTGAAGCGAATTCTTCGATATTTGGCTCACACCCCAACTCTAGGATTATGGTATCCAAAGGGCTCAGAGTTTGATTTGGTTGGATTTTCGGATGCTAATTATGCTGGTGACAAAGTTGATCGCAAGTCTACATCAGGCACATGTCACTTTCTGGGACGATCACTTGTATGCTGGTCTTCAAAGAAGCAGAACTATGTATCTCTCTCCACTGCTGAATCTGAATACATTGCTGCTGGATCCTGCTGCGCTCAGCTTCTGTGGATGAAGCAAACACTCAAAGACTATGGTATTCATCTGAAGCAAGTCCCACTTTACTGCGACAACGAAAGCGCCATCAAGATTGCCAACAACCCAGTTCAGCACTCGAAGACAAAGCACATTGAAATTCGTCATCACTTTCTCAGAGATCATGTTGTGAAGGAAGACATTGATATCATACACGTCAACACTGAAGAGCAATTGGCAGATATCTTCACCAAGCCCTTGGATGAGAAGAGGTTTTGCAAGTTACAGTGTGAGCTAAATATCCTGGAATCCTCAAATGTCCTGTGATCAGGCACACATCCTAACCCTTATGCATATTGATGACTTAGATGTGCAACGCACAAAGTAAAGTATATCTTCAATCAATGAAGACATACATTCTAAGTGTGAATATAATGTGGAATTTGACTTCGGAGCGCCACGATAATTGTGCGCCGTGTCTGGGTCTAATACTTCCTGTACGGTGGGTAACGCCACCACCAAACGTTCTATTTTGAAGTGTTTCACTCATGGCGTTACCTTGCAATATCTTCACATTTGGTTTGGCTTCGAACTCAACATGTCTTCATGATTATCTTCACTACATTGATTATATAGATGTATACATACTAGTGTTCTGTCCTCTACAGCATTCACTTATAGCTATGTCTTCTTGGTTGAATCTTTTGAACTAAGTGAATGTGATCGGACCCTAATCTCTCTATGCTTTCTATCTCAAATTCTATCTCTCCAAGTCATATGCATTCTATTGAAACTGTCGAATGTCTTCACTGCGTCCTTGTCAGCTGAAGATATAGAGACAACCATAAAGTCCATTTTCAATGCCCATTCCTCCACATAAAATCCGGAGAAGCAGGAACGACCGCCCGACAATCCAGGCGTGCGTGGGACGTGGACCAGACCCAAAACTTCCGCAAACTGGCCACGCGTTCCTCAGATGCGAATCGCCAGGGGGACCTGTGTAATAGCACAGTGCCGCCCCTGAGCCTATAAATTCACACTTACCGCGGTCATTATCTCCTTCTTCCACCCTCGCACGAACCCTAGCGCCACCGCTAGCACTCGACGACGCCGGCGACGAAGCGCTTCGCTGCCGCAACCTCTCCGACGCCGTCCTCGCGCCGACCGCGGACATCGTTCTCTCCGCCGTCGCCGTAGGTGTCTTCTGTCGCCAAGTTAGGGCACGGAGGACTGAACTGCTCGGCATCATCTCCCACTTCCGTCTAGCAGTTCCAAGTGTGGTAAATAAAACTTCTTTTTACAGCCCCTTTTGATCTCATGGTTCTGTCACTTTCTACCATAAGAAGTTTATCTTCACACAAGATATATCTCTCAATCTGCATCTCATAACATGCCTAGTATATTCACTTGTGCTTCATGAAGTAGTTAGATTCCTCACTTGTACTGATCTGTGGGTTCGTACAAATCTGGAACCAACTTCTTATCTATGAGTGAATGTCTTCGCACGATGAGGTCAATGCCTTCTAAACTGATTAATCTTCAAAACCTTCTGAGAATGCATATGACCTCTTCCCCTTCCCTCGCACCTTAATGTTGTCACAGGTACATGTCCGTGGGAGAATCCTTCGGTTCTCATAGTCTGCATTCATTTGCAGAATTCCTACAGCAACACATAAATTCTCCTGAAGCCAGTTCCCGTTGGTCCAGCAAAAGAAAGCCTTTGAAGCCTTTGAGAGTTTTGAAGCCTTTCAAGTTAAAGTCTATGGCTTCAGAAGCAGCAGCAAGGAAAGGGGGCAGACAGCGACGCGAAGGAACTTCCAAAGATCTGCCTGAAGACCTGGCAGAAATGTATAAAACAGATCCAGAAGAGAATTATGGGCAGCGCAAGACCCAAATCCAATGGATTCGACGCTATTAGGCAGAACAATGGTTCAAATACCGCTTCGTCACCCAGGAGTATGCTGAGAAATGTGCCATCAAGAGACCATGGGGGGACATCCTTTACAAGAATCTCATACGCAGGACCAGAGATGAAGCCACTGCTCAAGGCTTCTACCCATGCATGGTCCGAGGACCACAGCCTGATGATGCGCATCCGTCGTAACTCCTCTGGTGTCGTGACGACAATCTGTTCAAGCGCAACTTCCAGTTTTCCCAACAATCAGCGAAGCAGAACAAGAAGAAATTTGGGTTAGACTTCAACCCTGGTCCCTTAGCTCCAAGGGCAGATGACACACGCTACGCAGAACCCAATATCATTGGTCTGTTTGCCAACCTTGAGGGCCTCATCACCCACATCTTAGTCCAAGGGACTGGCATGAATGACCCTCCAGCTGACTCTGAGTCTGATGAAGCTCCTGCTGTACCGAAGCCACAGCAGTCAAAGAAGCCAAAAGCTTCAAAGTCGGCCCCTTCATCAAAAATCTCAAGGGCGAAGCCATTGGCAACTGCACCTCCTGAAGACAGTGTGCAGTCTGAAGACGTATCCCGCGTCTCCAAGACCCAGAAGGCCAAGGTGCCTCAGCCACACACCGGCAAAGAGCTCACAACTGCTGCCATTTTGCGCAGCGAAGCCATTGATCTGTCAAGTGATGAAGATCTTGGAGATGACGCTCTAGAGCAGCTCATCAAGAGCAAAGAAGAAGCTGAGATCTTCAACAATTTTCCTCTCTTTGATGTCGCCATCATCCACAACTTCATCGACGAATGGTTTGCCACACCGAACATAAGCTTCGAAGATCTGCAGCTGCCTGTTGGCCTCAGCGTCGCCTTCCAAGGCGCAATTGCTTCAGAACTTGCCATTGCCCAGCGCATTGTTGAACTGAAGCAGAAAATTGATCATGAAAAGGCTCAGTTCAAGAAGAATATGGCCAAGCTCAGCATGCAAGAAGTGAAGATCTTCAAGACCATGTTGCATGAGCTCAAGGAAAATTTTCTGAAAAAGCGTGCAGAAGCTCAGGGCTCACGTGAGCGGATGAAGTCTCTGGCAGAACGATGTGTGCAAGCCTACAATGAGGCCGAGAAGCGCAAGGCACTTGGGCGTCCTGGCATCGACCCCAAGATGGCCGCGAAGAAGAAGAAGAAACCTGCTATGGCTGAACCAGAGGCATCAAGGCAAGAAGCAGTTCCAATTGTCTTCCCAACTGCAACGACTGGCTCGAAGCCAAAGAGCCGATCAACAGCTTCAGAGCTCAAGAAGACAAGAACTGCTGAGGCTGAAGCCAGGAAGAGGAAAAGATCTGAAGCCTCTCCTACTGCCCCCAGCAAGAAGAAGCGAAAAATCAAGAAATCTCGGGCTGCTCCCACAGAGCCCTTGATAGTTGAACCTATCTCTATGGTTCACCCCAACGCAGAACGACAACTGACAGTTCATGAGCCTGCTTCCACAGAGGCTCTTGAAGCTGAAGACATACCAGCAGCCGACCCCATTGCTGCTGAAGACATTGGTCATCAGGACAATGTACAAGATGATGCAGCCCTTCCTCAGTATGAACAAAGCGAACTCATCAGCATTGGTCGTCCTTTGACGCCAATTGCACAAGATGCGTCATGGGCAGATCGCCCTCAAGAGGAAGAAGACAATGAGGCCCAGCCCACTCCAACACCACAGGCATCGTCTGCATTCCGCAGGCTTCGCAAAGGTCCAAGGCCTCAAGTCTATGCTGAAGACATTCCGGCTGCATCAGCCGAAGAAGAAGCACCACAAGAGCCCACTCCAATGCTCCACCAAGAAGCAGCTCTCCAGGAGAACGTGCTTGTGACTGACCCTACAGCTAGTCAAGCGGAGGCTGAAAATGTTGAGGCTGCCACAACCAACACTGAAGCCAATGTGGAGCCCTCCCCACCAAAAGCTTCAGCAGACAGCGAAGCTACTGATCCAGACACTTCTGTTCCTGAGTCTGCTGCAGGTCCTCAATTTGATTACCATGTTGAGCACAGGCCTCACGTCCAGAAGCCAGTCCCAAGGCTGCCAAGGTTCCCAGGTCCTGCATCAGCACCTGGCTCCTTTGACATCAATAGCTTCAAGGCAGACAATACGTTCTTCAACAGCTCCAAGAACCCCTATTCAAGGGAAAGGATTTCATCAAATAGGTTCTGGAGCTATCCTCAGTGCAGCTACTATTCATGCATCCTATACAACCAAGGTCGCATCTTCCCGCACAAGCGCCTTAATGTTGAAGCCATTGCTGGTCTGCCCTGCTTAGAGGAAGCGCTGGATTGCTTCAAGCAAGTGGGTCTGCTGCAGTTTATAACTGATGAAGAGCACTGGAATGAAGAGCTTCTGTTGCAATTCTATGCCACCCTACAAATCAAGGGATACAACAGAGATCCGAAGACTTGGGCCCTGGAGTGGATGACCGGCAATGTCCATCACGAAGCCAATGCATTCGATGTCATTGAGCTCACCGGCCTGCCCACTCCTGGCGAACTCTTCGAGGAAGGTTGTCCACTACACACTGAAGCTCTTGAGAGCATATTCCAGAGACCTGAACCAAATATGAGTCAGATGCTCTCCATGATGAAGCCACTGCCTCTCGATGCTCCTTATCCAACAGAGTTATTCATTGAAGACTTTGAGTACCTGCCCAGAACAATCTATCACATTATCCGGCGGACTCTCTGGCCTATTAAAGGGCACTCTCCAAATGCCAAGATTGAGGGTGCAATGAAGACTCTGATATTCTGTATCCTTCATGGCAAATGCTTCAACGCACAGGATTTCTTCATACGCCAACTCGCTGCATTAGGCTCAGATCTGTTTGGTTTAAAGTTCTATGCTCCTTGGGTAATGAGACTGATCAAGCTTCACTCTGCGATCTCATATCAGCCCTCAGCCCGCAACCATCGGATCTTCTTGCCAGATGTGGATACCTCTGTTGAAGCTATATATCCTGAGCCTGCCAAGCAACCTTTGAGTCTTCAGAATGCAGACCACCAGAGCTTCACTCAAAATGATGAAGGTGTTGAAGCCATCTCCAAGGTGTATCCTTTGGCTGGCACTACACGTGCGCCACACCCTGCTTCAACTGAAGCCACTGATAGTGTAACTGCTTCAAGACCCAAGAAGCGCGCTCGTGTTCTCAATGACCGAGAGCTTCTTGTGGCCCTTCATCAAAAACAAGATAGGCATCACGACTGGCTAAAGCGTCAGATGAAAAGCCTCTTGGTGGATGTTAATCGTCTTCGAAATCTTGCCACCAAGAATGCTTTCGTCACTCATGAAACCTGTCGTCGTACATGGAAAGGGCTATCAATGATGTGTACTGATACTGAACTTGAAGAGGATGGCTTCACTGAGCGATTCAAGTTTGACACCACACCTCCTAGAAGGGCTGTGATGCGCAACACACCATCACTTGAAGATTCTGAGTTTTCTTCATCTGCTGCCACAGTCACTGCCAGAATCATTGATGAAGAAGACGATGCTACATCACCGCCACCTGCTTCAGCACCTCCAAGCTCCTCTGCACCGCCAAACACCTCCAACGACCCTGCTGCTCCTGGAAACGAGTAGACACTCTATGTCTTCAAACCTTTTTGGTCCTTGCTGACAAAAGGGGGAGAAGCATATGTGTTGATAGTCTTCAAACGGGTCCATATGGGCGGGTGCTTTATGTTTTGCTATATTTTGCTTCGTGCTTACAACTCTCGTTTTTGCTTCATTTGGTTCTTTGAGTTTCTTTGAGTTGTAACACTAAAACTCGATGGTCGTCTGCTACTTGTTTGCCACCCTGTTTGCGAAGATAAATTCCACATGTGCGACGATAAATTCCGCACTTATCTCATTCTGCAGACGTCCATTTTCCATTATGCATGTCATTATCTTCATATACTTTCACATGCATAGTGGATTGTCATCATAAGCTGAAGTGGATCTCCTCAAGTACAACCTGCCATGTGCATTTGCATGCCAAAAGCAAATTAACTTATATGCACATCTTCAGGGGGAGCCCTTGCAACTTATGAATACAATTCCTTATCCTTTACAATTTCACAGACTATATTCCTCGTTGAAAACTTCAACTAGTTTGTCATCAATCACCAAAAAGGGGGAGATTGTAAGTGCATCTAGTGCCACCCCTAGTTGGTTTTGGAGTATTGACGACAAACCTAGTTGAGGGACTAATGTGTTTATGAGAATTGCAGGATAACACAGGTAGAAGTCCCTCATTGATTCGGTTTTACTACCAGAGATGACCCCTAAAAATGTATGAAGACATTGAAGCCAAAGGTGGTATATGAAGATATTCACATTGAAGACTATGACAAAAGAAGACACGTTATGAAGTCTATGGAGCTCGAAGACTTAGATCTTTCGTAGTTCTTTTTCTTTTGTGTTGAGTCATAGGAACCACCGCACTGTTAAGTGGGGTCCAGGAGAACCAGTCAGAATGACTGAAGTGATGCCTAAACCAAAAACCTATGTCTTCGAGTGAAGACAATGAGAGCGAATCTTGTCCAGAGCCGGACAAGTCAGCTTTGCTTGTAGCCCAAGTAAAGTTGCCATGAGAGTTTGAAATCTGACCGTTGAGACACATGTCAGTTCCTTAGTGACCCAGGGTCATTTCGGACAAATCAGGTCGGGTTGCCAAGTGGCTATAAATAGCCCACTCCCTACAACCATAAACGGTTGGATGCTCAGATTTCAGTGCACGGCTTTTGTCGTTTGAGAGCAACCCACCTCGAAGCCTTTGAGAGAAAATTCCTAGCGAGGAGAAAATCCCTAACCACCCAGAGCCAGAGAACATTAGGCATCACTTAAGTCTTCTTGTCTGTGTGATCTGAAGACTTATTACACTTGAGGACTGTGAATCCTCCAGACGATTAGGCGTCGCGTTCAGAGCATCTAAGAGACATTGTGGATTGCCAGTGAACGAAGTCTGTGAAGGTTTGGGAGTCTACCTTGAAGACTTACCAGAGTGATTGGGCGAGGACTAAGTGACCTTAGCTCAAGGAGAATACGGTGAGGACTTGGTGTCCTGAGCTGCGTGTTCAGGACTGGGTGTCCAGGACTGTGTGTCCTAAGGTTTAAATACCTAGCCGCTCCAACCAGACGTACAGTTGTCACAGCAACTGGAACTGGTCCAACATATCATTGTCTTCAACGAGTCACTGGTTTCATCTTCACTTCCTTTTACTTACTGTTACTCATTGTGAAGCCATTGCATGCTTGCTCTATCTTTTGTCTTCACAACGTAACTGTATAATTTGTTTGGCTTCATAACTTCTTCCTACTTGATCCTAATTACACTACAGCTATTTGTCACTATGCTTTCACTCTGTTGATACTTGACCATGGCTTGCCTAGTGTAATCTAACTTCCGCTGCATAGTAATAGGTATATCTTTACTATTTGTCTTCATAACTTCCACGTTTTGAAGACTTTCATAAAAATCGCCTATTCACCCCCCTCTAGTCGATATAACGCACTTTCAGGAGGGGGGGCTCAGGCCCGAGTTTTCGCGCCCATGACTAATGAGAAGATGATGGCGAGGTTCGCGCGGGAGCACCTGAAGTACATCCAATACGAGCAGGAGTGGTATTGGGAGAGGGTCATAGAGAAGAAGAAGATGAAGAACGACGACGAGGCATGACCTTCCTCTTCAAAGGTGGTGGTCAACGTCGAGTTATCCGAAGACAACATTGATTGGAGCGACCTTGAGAGTGAGTGATGGTGAGGGTTCTGACATCCGAGTGGGACAACGGGGACAACAGATAATGTGTAGTATTTGATAATTTAATTAGTGTGCGCAAGCTCTAGTAATTAGTTTAGTATGTGTAGTAGCAGGTGCTATGGATGTAACCGTGATAGAGATTTCCTTAGCAGGAAGCCTACATCGTAGCAAACAGGGGTTATCCCGACACCCCAGCTCACCAAAGCCGCCTGGCGGGTCCTCCTATGACTGGTTGCGAGGCCACTTTCAGTCGTCGGGGCAATGCTTAACCAAGCCACATCCTATGCACACCGTCTCGTTGGTGCAATCATTCTTGTGGTGGCCTTCCTTCATGCAACTGAAGAATCATCCATACACCATGGAGGGCATGGGCGGTGACGGCGGTTGTTGGGCAAGTCTCTGTTGCTTCAAGCATAGCCGCCGGCGGCGACACCAGTTGGCCTTCCAAGAGAGTTGGGGTTGCACCCAAGGCACCTCGCCCTCATCCACCTTCGGATCCGACAAGGGAGTTGAGGTCGCTTTGGCGTTAACCGCGACGGTGGCCGAAGAGCCCGATTGGTTGGAGGACCAGGATAGGCCATGGTCCTCGCGGGGCTCTGTTGGCGTGAGGAAAACTGACTCTGTGCTAGGAGGAGTGATGGTGCGGACAGGAAGGACCAACCATGGCCAAGGCGAAGTGGCGCCGGTTCCAAAGAGGCAGCCGGCGAGGGAGGCTGTGGACACGAGGATTGGAGTAGGTGAAAGCGTTGGGGCTCAAAAGTGAGGAGTAGTCCTAGAAGCCCGAAACAATGGTATGCAACCTAAGGACCCTTTAGGGCTCTCACCAAACCTGTATAAATGACAACTCTTGGGAGTGGTCATAGAACCCGTACACTTTGGTAACTCTTGAGGCGATCGCCAAAACCCGTACAAATTGCTTGGGCGATCTCCATAACCTAATTGGAGACCCCGACGCTTGCTTGGAGCTT
This sequence comes from Triticum aestivum, assembly GCF_018294505.1. Classification (NCBI taxonomy): domain Eukaryota; kingdom Viridiplantae; phylum Streptophyta; class Magnoliopsida; order Poales; family Poaceae; genus Triticum; species Triticum aestivum. The sequence continues at coordinate 450,120,700 of NC_057800.1, forward strand.
TACACTACAACGATTGAGCTCCGAACACACCAATCGTCTAGGGCACCAAAGCACCCAAGAAGAACAAGCTTTAGGGTGCCCAAACACCCAAGAGTAATAAGCTTCTCACCTTTTCACTTTCACAAATCACCGTGGAGAACTCAAACCAATGCAACTAATGCAATGGCAAGGGCACACAGAGTGCCCAAGTTCCTCACTCTCAAATCCCACCAAAGCAACGAAAGCTATGGAAGAAAATGAGAGGAAGAATAAGAAGAAGAACACCAAGAACTCCAAGATCTAGATCCAAGGGGTTCCCCTCACATAGAGGAGAAAGTGATTGGTGGAAATATCGATCTAGATCTCCTCTCTCTTTTCCCTCAAGAACTAGTAAGAATCATTGGAGGGATTGATAGATAGCAAGCTCGAAGAAGGTTAACAATGGGGAAGAACACGAGCTCAAAAGATAAAATGCAATGGGGAGAAAGACCTCCTTTTTAGGCCTCTCCAAATCCAACCGTTACGCACTCAGTCTGCGCACAAGTGGTAGTACCGCTCCGCTCGGGCGAGCGGTACTTCCGCTGACAAGGTAGTTTTAGCCATAACGTGCAACTGAGAAACTCAAGAAGGCGTAGTGTCACCGGAGCGGTGCTATCGCTCCCACCAGCGGTACTACCGCTAGGTGTTGCATGTATAGTGAAATCACGGTAGTAGAGTAGGCAGCATGGTACTACCGCCCACTACTGCCACTCTACTTCCGCGCATAGATAAAACGTATCCAGAGGCTAAAATATAAGCAAAGGTTTCTGCAGTAGTAGAAGGCCGGAAGTACCGCGCTCTACTACCGCTGACTACCGCTGAGGTGACAAAGTATCCAGAACCCAAGAATAAGCGGAAGTGCCCGTGACGCTGGAACCGGAGAAGTATACCGCGCAAGCGATACTACTGTAGACCAGAGCGGTACTACCTCTAGGGAGGAACAAAAAGGCCAAGTAAACAAGATGGATGCATGAAAGCCTGAACTGCCATAACTTCTACAAATGAGCTCCGATTTGAGCAAACTCAAACTTGTTGGATAGTAAGAAGTGGCAGGTGAGTATGCCTAAGATAGAGAGATATGAAACCTCTATGAAAGAAGAACAGATAAAAACTCCAACATCAAAAACATCATAGAAGATGCATATATGAACTCTGTTTTCAATGAACTCGAGCTTAACATGAAGATGACAATAAGCTCCAAAACTCACAACGAGAGACGCCAAACAAGAACCAGAAAAGGCGATGCAAGGATGCAATGGTTTGATCTCTCTACGAACGATACGATCAAGCTACTCACTTGAGAGCCCCCCTTGATAGTACGATAATCGATCTTATAACCCGGTCTCCCAACTACCACCATGAGATCGGTAAAATAGAAAACCTATCAAGGGCAAACCTTTGCCTTGCACATAGTCCACTTGAGCTAGATGACAACGATCTTGACTTCCTCAAGTTGGACCACCTTTCTTTATTGCATTGGCTCGGTGAAGATTAGTTGATTGCTCCCTCATACTCCGCTATGGGTGAGCCACTCTTCGGCACATCTTCACAATTCCATTGTCACCACAATGGATGGCAAGCTCCAAGCATGATCTCTTCGTGATGCTCCACTTGAACTTGCACACCGCAATCTTGATGGCGATCACCACTTGATGTCATCCTCCATGGGTTGTATGAGATCTTCCTCTTGACGCAAGCCCATGGAAACATACCTAACCCCACATAGAACTCTCACGTAGATCATGGGTTAGTACACAAAGCATAATGGATAATGCTTACCATACCATGGGATCACTCGATCCATCTCGGTACATCTTGTGCGCTTTGTGTGTTGGTCAACTTGATTCACTCATTGACTTAGTCTGAATCAACCTTGTATCATGTCTTCTACATGACCAATCTTTGGATAGTTCTTTGAATAGCACTTTGGTCATCACATAAACTCCTTGAAACCAACACATGGACTTCAAGAAAAGCCCATGGACAAATCCTTCAAATATAACTCAAGGCAACCATTAGTCCATAGAGACTGTCATCAATTACCAAAACCAAACATGTGGGCACCGCATGTTCTTTCAACGGTCTCGCCCACGGCAGCCACGATACCCGTGCCCCCTTCCTCCCTTGCGTGCTGGCCTGGAGCAACTCGCCACTCCTCGGTGAGCTGGCTTGGAGCGGCGAGTTGCTGAACCATGCGCCGGCTTGGAGCTTCCGCCTCCACGAGCTGGCTTGCTATGGCCTGAAGTGTCAAGGAGGTGGGGTAGATAGTTGCCTGGCTTGTATCCAGCGGGCACGACGGGTCACCCACCTGGCTTTTATGCCAGAGAACTCATCTTTGTGCTCGCCGGATGCCATGGAGAGTGGAGAATCTGGTGCAAGGAGGAGATGGGAGCGGAGGTGTGGTTCGATTTTTGCCCAACACCTGGCATCGTTTATACAGCTGGTGGACACCCGAAGCCAACCGATGTTGTGTTTAATGACGTGCGGCTCGCGAACGAACGTGTGGCCGGAGTAGGTTTCTCGGCGCATGCACAAGTTTAATGGAGAAAGGCGGGCATACTGTAGCCGTTTAAATGCGGTGATGAGGCATGTCAGCCGGGCCTGCAGTGGGCGGCGCTCTCTCGGCCGGCGCACCGCTTCAATGCTGGTAGTGAGAAGTTGTGTCCGCTCTAGGCCGGCGCCATGCGGAGCGACCGCTCTACAACGACATGAATGTGGACAGCTGGCGCCGGGCAGAAAGCACGTGGGCGTGGATAGAAGGTTTATGGTAGGCCAGGGTAGTCAGTAGCGGGTGTGACATCGATCTGAACGCCCGCAAAACCCCCCACCATGTCTCCATTCTGTGGGAAAAAAACACGTCCGGACCGGTCTGCTGACTGGTGCAGGATCGTTAAATGGCAAAAGGCGTCCGGACCGCGCGGTCCGAACGGTTACTCGTGGTTTGAATGTCAACGTTGGAGATGCCCTAATATCATAAGTTCTTTTTTTTGACATCACCTTTTTTTTGACATCACCTAATATCACAAGGTTCATTGCACACGCATGTTTCTTGTAGTTCTTTTTTTAGAATCCTTTTTACTACTACTAGTAGGAGTAGTTTTTAAAAGGTATACTCATAGGAAAGAAAATCCCGGAAAGGTTGGATCAGAAATGGTTATCTCGAAACCCCCAAACCCTTTTTGCTAACGACTTTATTGTTTAGATCGTCCCATCCATCCACCACTTTGCTGGCTCCGTCTATACAATAGCAACACATCAGCACCCGCCCCGCGTCCACATCTCCCCCTTCACATCCATCGACCCAGATCTCACGCGCCGCCCAAGCCAGCGACGATGAGGCCCTCGGTGATGAGATCCGCCGCCCAGCTCCTCCGCCGCCGCAACTACTCCTCCGCGTCCGGGCAGCAGGCGCGGAAGGTGGCCATCCTCGGCGCGGCCGGCGGCATCGGGCAGCCGCTGTCTCTCCTCATGAAGCTGAACCCCCTCGTCTCCTCCCTCTCCCTCTACGATATCGCGGCCACCCCGGGCGTCGCTGCCGACGTTTCCCACATCAACTCCCCTGCCCTGGTACCCCACGCCCGACATCGCCCTCCTCGCGCTGCTCAGTTCGGTCGGATCTAACACATGGTTCGGGCTTTCGCAGGTGAAGGGTTTCATGGCGGATGATCAGCTCGCGGAGGCGTTGGATGGGGCCGACCTGGTGATCATCCCGGCCGGCGTCCCGAGGAAGCCCGGCATGACCAGGGACGACCTCTTCAACATTAACGCCGGCATCGTTAAGAACCTCTGCACCGCCATCGCCAAGTACTGCCCGAATGTAAGATTCTCAACTCTCTTCAATTTTAGATCTGTTGCTCGCGTGGTTGATTGTTCTGGCTACTCTGGGTGCGTGGTCTCGTTACAGATCTATCTAGTTCCTATTCAAGACCTGGACATTGCGTAATTCTGATTCGATGTTTGGAAATTGTAAACGGGTGTGGTTTGATTATCACCACTATGACCAATACTTATCTGCTGAATAGGCACGAACATTTTGCTCTATCACGTGTGTCTTGTTTAGGCGCTTGCAGTTTTGTATCTCCTGTTCGATGGTGTGGTTCCTTGGTCTATTCATTTTGTTTGTTGCAATGTTACTTGCATTCGAATGTTTGTGTATTAGCCTGGACAAATGAAAACTAAGTCATTGTTACTCTGGATTGCCTCGCTGTTTTCTCTTGAAAGTTACATTTTCTTATGTTTATAACTCTTCAGTGGAATATATATATATCATCTGTCCTACATGCTTGTCAGTTATTATCATATCTTCTATATTTTTATGCCCATTCCTCAACCTGTTGACTGAGGAGCCATATGGCCCATTCCTTCAAATTTTCTAACCTGTCTGTTAGCTCCAACCTCCAATACATAATGTATCCATTTTCAGTGTATGTTGTGTTAGGAAATCGTTATATGATACATTTAAAAACTGATGTTCCTCCTTTGTTACTTCATTTTGTTTGTATGCATCTTTCTATGAATTTGATGTGTTTCTGTATTGCAGGCTCTTGTCAACATGATCAGCAACCCTGTGAATTCAACCGTTCCGATTGCTGCTGAAGTTTTCAAGAAGGCTGGAACCTATGATGAGAAGAGATTGTTTGGTGTGACCACTCTTGATGTTGTTCGTGCCAGGACTTTCTATGCTGGGAAGGCTAATGTAGATGTTAATAGTAAGTGGTGACAGTATATGATCTAGCTGACTGGTAGCAAATGAAAGAAGAGTATGGTTGCTGTATTTTTGTCCTTAACTGGAGTGTTCTTTGGCAGCTGTGGACGTTCCTGTTGTTGGTGGTCATGCTGGTATTACCATCTTGCCACTTCTCACAGGTATTGACTTCTGTCACGTAATAAATGATACAGCACTATCGGAAAAACTATTCCACACTATAGCGCATAAAACCAGAAATGGGGACAGAACTGGTATGTTTGTTAGATTCTTATTCACTGTATTATGCTAGGACTTCCATGGTGAAATCACGCTGAGTAAAGAAATTAAGTTTTTCTTGACAGATAATGTTCATCTACTTGAAATGGGAAGTGATCATGTCTATAACAAAAGATCAATCATATTCTAGTATTCTTGCTCATTAGTGAATTCATTTGTGTGGACAACTGGACATATGAGTGTGTAGCTAGTTTAGTGTAATGTAAACACCATATTTACCAAAATTATGGAAGTGAATATGGTCTATCTAGGTTTATCTTTCTGGTTACTGTAATTGTGAAGTAGTTGAATAGTGTACATTTGTGCTATCACCCTAACCCTAATAACTCAACGGAAGGAAACTCTTTTTTAACAGGCAACTCCTTCAACTAATGCATTGTCTGCTGAAGAAATCAAGGCTCTCACCAAGAGGACACAGGAGGGTGGCACAGAAGTCGTTGAGGCAAAGGCTGGAAAGGGATCTGCAACCTTGTCCATGGCGTAAGTAAAAAGAAGATGAAAAAACCATGCTAACTGAGGATTGTGTGCCACTTCTCTAGCAATTTAGTGCCATGTTTTTACTTGTTTTGCTAATAAATTTGCTCCACCTTTGTAGGTATGCTGGTGCAGTTTTTGGAGATGCATGCTTGAAGGGTCTGAACGGAGTTCCTGACATTGTTGAATGCTCCTACGTGCAATCAACTGTGACCGAGCTGCCATTCTTTGCTTCCAAGGTACATGCTTATTTTGCTATGTGTGTTGTTTACTGCAGTTGTTTATATGGTTTCATTATGTAAATCTAGATGGTTCCAAATTTCATGTAGTATCAAAGCCATTTTTCTCTAGATTTATGCAGTGGTTGCTTGTCATGCATATGACATTATATTGCAATTTCTTTTATGATGTTATGCCTGTTGAAAATAGGGTGGCTAAGCTTTGTTTCCTGACTGGCTGGGTTATTAAATCCATTTTGATCATTTGGGTTTTTGTGGTGTATTTAATAGTAATTGCTGTTGGACTTTTATGGCACTGTTATCTTTGACATTTTTAATCTGCCTAGTTTGGATATGACCTTAGAATTGATTGCAAGTACTGCTGCAAAAAACTAGTCTTTGACACGCTTTTTGTATATTAGGCAATACTCCATTAGGCCATTTCCCCCTTTGCACACTGATCAACTTGCTATTTTTGCCATGTTATATTTTGATTGAGACAAAAACTCTTTGAAACGAGGCTCAGCATATGCTCAAGTATTCTTACTGTGCATTGAATCTTCTAGAGTATTCTCCACGCTGAATTATGTTCAAGTGAACCTATCTCTCCTTTGTGTGATGCTTATTGCCTAAGGCAATGTGATGGACTTGTTCGCCGTGTGGTCTTGCTGTTGTTTGTTCACTTTACAAACTGTTGACGCTGGTCATAGAATGGAATTTCATGATCCACTGATGTAACACAGGTGAGGCTTGGAAAGAATGGAGTCGAGGAAGTGCTCGGGTTGGGTCAGCTGACGCAGTTTGAGAAGGATGGGTTGGAAGCTCTCAAGGGCGAGCTCAAATCTTCAATTGAGAAGGGTGTCGCGTTCACAAATGCAAGTTAGTTAGGCCATTTTGCAGATTATAGCAAACCCAGGTCTTGTTGAGGGGTCTGTTGGTTTGGTCCAGTGCTTTTTCTGCCCATCATGTGGGCATTGAAGATTTGAGCTTTGCAATAAAATTTCCGGCGGCGTAATGCCACACATAACATAACTTGTACGAGAGGAAGCTAGTTTTGTGTCGAGCTTTGAACTGATAATGAACAATTGCTGATGCGTGGAAAGTCACTTGTTGTTCAACCGGTCTGCTTGCAAGTCTGTTGAATATTGATGATTTTTGTTGTGCTTTCAGTTAGTTCCAGGATTTTTTACTTGCCAAGATAATCTCTTGTCAGTCATTTGATGCTGCATCGTTCTGTAAGTGGTCATGATACCTTTATGCTCTAGTACTGTTAATCAATTGTGGGTATTTGATTCGCCACTCAATGGAAGCAAAGTATTTCTGTTTCAATCGCCTTTTTTCCTTCTGTGTGAAGAGATTTTCATGTCGGCCCATGGATAGGATTATTTGTGTTGCATTTGTCAATCACCTTGCATCATTTTGCAATAGTTATCTATCAGGATGTTGACGACGATGACAGTCAACTGTACTGAAATTATGGCAAACAATTGACATGGTTTTTTCTTTTTGGGTATACAAATTTGCTGCTTCACATTTAGCCAACAATGCGCATGCAGAACTGTCAGATACTATTTGACAACTTATGATTTTCTTTTTCCAATGTGCAGATGCACCTGACATACGATTTTCTAGCTTCCAGTATGACAGGTATACATCGCTTAGCGCCAGGGAGAGTTGATAGTGCAGCATCAACTGGAGAGGTCAGGAACATTGCACAACCTAAAATTAGGGAATGCTGCTCGACGGTCCTCCTGCCCCGTCGCTAATCGTGGAGCCGAGTCCACCTCATTGATTTCAATCATAGCCTCTTCACCCAAAGCCCTCAATATACGGAACAATATTGCTCCAGAATACATATTTTCGTACGATCACGCTACGTTTCCGGATCCGAGGCCCGTGCCCGTGCTGTACCTAGGATCTGGTGTACACGCAAGAGAAAAGAAAGTGCAGTATGATCTTGTTTCAAGGAAGGATCAGAGAGTACGCGTACAAACTGGGAAGGCGACAAGTGGCCGCTGACTTGTTGGCCCCGTATGCTATCTCGGGCTCCTTGGCCATTTGTCTGGACTCTGGCGACGGCAGTCCCGAAGTTTATAAAAGGCAGAAAGTCGCACCCTTGCACGCCTCTTCGAACAGAAACTGGCATGGCCATGGCTTCCTCTGCCTCCGTCTCCGTCTCCGGGAGAGGAGGAGGCTTCCTCTTGCCGGCCGCGGTGCTGCTAGCGGTGGCGGTGGTACACGCGCGGGGGGCGCCGTGCGTTCCGCGGGTGTTCAGCTTCGGGGACTCGCTGGCGGACACGGGCAACTTCCCATTCCTCTACGGCAACGACTCCCGCGAGCCCGCGCTCAGGACGCCCTACGGGGAGACATTCTTCCGCCGCGCCACCGGCCGCTTCTCCGACGGACGCCTCATCGTCGACTTCATCGGTAAGCCGCGCACCACCACACCGCCTCGCCTCCATCGATCGCTCGGCCGGCCAGCCGCGCACGCGCAGTATACTAATTTTAATTTGAATTCTGATGAAACTCGCGTGGGCGGGCGTGCCGCAGCGGACACCATGGGGCTGCCGTTCGTGCGGCCGTACCTGAGCGGGCGAACCGCGGAGGACTTCGCGTCCGGGGCCAACTTCGCGGTCGGCGGCGCCATGGCGCTGGGCCCGGACTTCTTCCGGGGGAGAGGGGTGCCCATGGGCGACCGCATGCACCTCGACGTCGAGATGAAATGGTTCCACGACCTGCTCGATCTGCTCTGCCCCGCCGACCGGGCTGGTAATCCCAAATTTACTTCCTTCTCTTTCTCCTTGCCCACACAAGTCTTTTGACCTGGATTTTTTCGCTAGTATTAGGGAGAGAAAAATTCTACTGGCACCGGTGTGAGGCTGCTGCTGGGAGTAGTAATATTTGTTGCAGAAGATGTTGAAATTTGTACTGCTTGAGTTTCACTACAAACCACCATCACATATGTAAAAACTGAAATGGAAATTATACTCCCTCCGATCCATATTATGATATTAATGTCACTGATTTAGTGCAATTTTTATACTAAATCAGCGACAATTAATATGGATCAGAGGGAAAGTTGTACTACTATCAAATCAGCGACAATTAATATGGATTGGAGGGAAAGTTGTACTAAATCAGCGACATTAATATGGATCGAAGAGAAAGTTGTACTAAATCAGTGACGTTAGTAATATGGATTGGAGGGGTATATTTGGTCCCCATTAAGAGATTTACACGAGATGATTATTAAGTCACTGGAACAGATATGATACATTAATTTCAGAAATCAAATACTCTGCAAGGGGAAACATTATTTGTAATTCTGCATTATGATGGGACTGCAAATAAATAATAGCAAAACTTGTAGTAGCAGCTTTCCTTTGGGGATTATTTTACAGCTCTACCAGATATGACTATCTGTAAATTTAATGTGAGCCCGTGGATGTTCAACTACTGTAGAGCGCATAAGTCAATACTTTCTTGATAGTTTTTAAACTAAGATGCCATTGTTACATATGGCTAACAACACTGTTTCTTAAACAGATTGCACGGGCATGATGAATCAATCTCTCTTCTTGGTTGGAGAAATTGGGGGCAATGATTATAACATACCTCTTCTCTCTAGGGTTCCCTTTGAGAAGATTCGCACGTTCACTCCGAGTGTTGTTGCCAAAATTTCTTCTACAGTCACTGTGAGTCATTTACTGCTGATACAATTGTTGTCGCCACTGTTACTACTTGAATCGCAACTCAAGAAATTGTAAAGGAGTACATAGTTAGTAATGCACATGAGTTCATTTACAGGAGTTGATTGGTCTGGGAGCCAAAACATTGGTAGTTCCTGGTAACCTCCCCATTGGGTGCGTTCCAAACTACCTGATGATATTCAAGAGTGACAAGAAGGAAGATTATGAGCCAGAGACTGGTTGCCTACGGTGGATGAACGAATTCTCGAAGTACCACAACAGACTTCTCATTGATGAGTTGGAAAAGTTGCGTAAGTTTCATCGTGGCGTGTCAATAATCTATGCCGATTACTATGGAGCTGCTATGGAGATCTACCGTTCCCCTGAACAATTTGGTGAGTCCCTTCTACTTTGTAGTTTATAAATTAACTTGTAATCTCTCCGATCCATAGTTGTACCAAATCAGCGACAATTAATATGGATCGGAGGGAAATACAAGAAATAGACATTTATACTAGTTTTTTTTAGATGAAAAGGGCTCACCGCCCCGGCTCCATTGTATTGACAATGAAACCAATATATCCGGTACACAAGGTTTAGTGAAATACAGCCCACAGAGGAAAACTTCAAACACGCTGCCTCAGCAAATAGGGAAAGGACCAAATTTAAACAGTTCCGAAAACAAGCAATTCTGACCAATACAAGAACTACAGCTCTGACCAAACTCTCCCCCAACTCACACACGAGCGCCGGTGGGGATTTGGAGTAGCCATCTGCCGCAGAAGACCCAGAAGCTCATGCAGATTTCCCAGCTTCAGAGGAAAGTAGCACCAATGCGCACAGCGAGACAGTGCTAGCCGGGATCTGGCCACAGCAGCAGCGGAGGGTCTCTCGCTAGCTTTTCCAGCTTCTTCACCAGAGTCACCACTCTCTCCCTGGCAGGGCCTGAGCACAGAACCTCCCAGGCAGACAAGGTGGACGCAGTTTTGCTCCAAATAGCCTGCATGCCAGACCACAACACACGGTTGAAACACATGTCATTTCGATATTTCCAGAGGGCCCAAAGAGCTGCTGCATGAGGTATAATATCAGCAGTTTTAGTGTTATTTACAGACCACCAGTTCATGAGTGATACCAAATCTAGATAATTGGCATACCCAGTGATATCTGAAAGCACTCTCCAGAATTCAATCGAAACAGCAGAGTCAAAAAATAGATGATGACAGTTTTCAGATTCAGTACAAAATAGGCAAGAAGCATCAGGGATGTTCTGTCTTTTCTGTAGGTTATCCCTGGTCAGGACTTTAGTTTAGCTATCAGGCAGAGAAAAATCTGAACTCTGGGGGGAATTTTAATCTTCCAAGTTAAAGGAATATCAGTAGGAAGAACCCCCCTAAAATTAATGATACTGTAAAGGGATTTGACAGTATAAATGCCCTTCGAGTCATAATTCCAGACAATGGAATCTTCACTGTCATTAAGCTTTAGATCTTTCACAATATTGAGAAGATCATTCCAAGCCTTAATCATATCTGGAGAAAAATATCTTCTAAAAGTGTTCTTCAAGTGTAAGCCATCCCAGACTTTGCTAATAGAAACATTGTGATCATTAGCAATAACATAAAGGCCCCAAAATTGAGTAGCTAAGGTAGAGGAACCTATCCACTGATCTTCCCATAATCTAGTCCTCAAACCATTGCCAAGCTTCCAGGAGTATCCAAATTTAGTGGCTTTGGCATCCCACAAAATCCCTTTCCAAAAGGGTGACACACCAATAGAAGAACTAGCAAAGATGTTGGGACTTTGGGTCCTGTATTTAGAATGTACAATCTGTTTCCAGATTTTACCATTATCCATATGTATTCAAGAACCATTATCCATATGGTATCTTTAAACCCAAGTAGCTAGCAAACATAGGTTCAAATCAGCAAGGTTGACATTTATACTAGTAACATATTGCTTTCTAAATCACATGAGCCCAACATCATTTTCTTTTGATAGCAGTAGGCAGTATCTCCAGAAATGACAATGCAAATAGCCAACTACTCTCTCCGTCCCAAAATAAGTGTCTTTGATTTAGTACATAATAGAAGTGTGTTTAATTGGGTTTCTTATGAAATAATCTTACTAGTAACACAATCAAATCACTATTGAGTAAACATAGCAGAAGCTTTCAGAAGTGCCATTATTGTAACATCAAGCACAACTTGGTTTTGTTTTGGTAACATAAGGTGATATCAGATAGAGTACCATTATTTACTCTTAATAATTTCCTTCTGTATGTTTATTCAGTGTCCCTGTAGCTACTATAGCCTAAATACATGATTGATATGTACTCCCTCCGATCCAAAATAAGTGTCGCAGTTTCGAACTAGGGTTAGTTCAAAATTAGTTCAAAACTGCGACACTTATTATGGATCGGAGGTAGTATTAAACATGACATCACTTTGATTGAGCTTCAGATTTGAGACGACAGCTACTTTATTTTTTTGGAAAATCTACAGGAGCACTGTCAATTCCATTAGAAGAGTAGAAAAAAGGAACTTAGATCAGGCCAAACCCTCATGTACGAGGCTTTGCCTAGACAAAAGGAAGAAAATGATCAAGGAAGCTAACCCCCATCATCCTGTACAACCCTGGAAAAAGCTAACTCTTTCAACCTCACCATTTCTTTGATCTTGAATGTTGTGTCGCTAACATCCTCAAAGATTCTGGCGTTTCGGTCTCTCCAAATCTGCCAAGCGCTTATGAGACGATGCCATCGAAACACTTCCTGGATGCTACTTTCACTAGATAAACTAACTATGCTTTAGTGCTCCAAGAACACATATATTCATCGACAAGAACATGTTTTCCTAGTTGATACCATGCTAAACATTAACACATCTATTACTCAGGGATCGATCATCCTTTAGCAGCATGCTGCGGTGGAGGAGGACCCTATGGTGTGTCCATGACTGCAAGATGTGGATATGGAGAATACAAGGTGTGTGATGATCCACAAAAGTATGGATCATGGGATGGTTTCCATCCCTCAGAAGCTGCATATAAGGGCATCGCAATTGGCCTTCTAAGAGGAACATACACACAGCCTTCAATTTCTACCACCATCAGTTCATGCCCACAACTTACTGAACTCGGCTCTTCCGTTGAATACAAGGTCCTCTATGACTTGTAACTCTGTAACTTAATTTTTTTGTTACTATTAATTAATTATAGAAATATGTTTACTTAGAGATGTACAGATTGTGACATTTTGCCTGATTACAGAACTGCGGTACTGTTCCACACCTCACGGTTGTTGCTCAAGTGATTGGCTGGCTTTTATTTTTCGTTCACTTTTTATAGCACAGGTTTTATACATTGTTGTTCTGTTGATCCGCCCTCTTAAATAATTTTTTTTCCTATAATTATTTGGTCCTAACTTCGTAGGGTCCTTTTCCCCCCCTGTTGTTTAAGAGGAAGTAAACACATCGGTTGCTCATCTTGGCTGCTTGGCTGGTGCGGCTGAAATGTTGGTTCTTCTATTGCTGCTTTGGTAACTCATATTTTTACTTTGTCACATTAGTTAGCGATAATTTCTGATCTCCTATATAGCGATCATCCCTGATCCCACATCATATTCTTCCAGTACTAGGTGGTAACAAATACTTGGAAAAAGCTTCGCAGATTCAATTTTATTTTAACATTTCTCATATCTTTGTGTTGAGTTGTGTTCACAAAAACAACAAGGGATTTACAACTTCACAGAAACTAAGGGTGATTATCAGAACATAGAAATAGTAACAACACATGACCAAAATGTCATGGTATCTCAAATACAAGAAAAACGGATGATTTGTTGAGGATAATCCTTTGGATGCTACGGATAAAAATGTACCCCCTTTGTAAAGAAATATAAGAGCGTTTAGATCACTTAGTGAGAGTGATCTAAGAGAGAAGGGAGAGTAATTTGTAGACGCTGTTATATCTCTTTACAGAGGGGGTACCAGTAATTTCATGTGTTGCCTGATCAAAGAGAGAAGGGAGAGTGGAAGACGCAAGATACATTGAAACTTTGAAAAGAATTCTCCCATGAGGTTAGAGGTCATGTTTGGTTTCCTTTAAAATTTGTAGAAGAAAATATTACCATGTGAAATTCCTTGAACACGAATTTTTACATGGGATTGCAATCCATCAGTTGTCCTCCAAAATGCATGTCTATTTGCTTCCTAATTCTCCATATATGAGAGAGTTTTGGGCCACCCTCCAATCCTCCATCTTGAGTTTCTGGTTCTACTACTGGTGTTTCCCGATTAAGGGCCTGTTCGGATCCTCTCTGCTCCACAACTCCTCTCGTGGAGCAGGCGGAGCGGCGCCAAACGCTCTAGCTCCGCAGAGTCTGAAGCGCGGAGCGGAGCTGGCTGCGGTTCAATTTTCTGGAGCAGGTAAAACGGAGCTCCGTAGATCCGGGAAATGAAGGAGTTTGTGGAATTTACAACGACCTGCCACCGATAAGTGAAACACATACCGGTTCGTGTGATATGTCTCTCTCCCGCTTGTACGTCTTCCGCTCCATAATCTTTCTTGGGCCAGCTTTTCTACACGAAAGGCCCAATTAGTTATGGAAGCCAGAGTTCGGTTGCCGAACACGTTTCATTGATCGGGAAAGCTCAATCAGAGCACGAGCCAGCGAGCGGAGCGCGGATTTAAAGATTTGGAGGAGCTAGGCTATTGCCGAACAGGCCCTAAATGAAGGTCGTTAGGTACCGCCGTACCGCCATGGTAACACCTATCGATTCTGTTGTTGGGAACTAGCAGGGGCAAGGGGAATATCTGGCTGAGGAGTTAGAGGAACTTCGGCAACTCTACTTCACAAGATGTCTCCGCTTCAAAAAAAAAACTTCACAAGATGTCTTTTAGCGAAAAGAAAAGGATACAACCATACAAGTGTTACAGACCTGTATCTTTGTAATTATTCATTAGGTTCAACAATATGGACATTTTCTGACACAAATTTGATAAAAATGTTCACTGTTAAGGAAAATGCCAAAGCAGTGGACTTCATTGTATTGGAGGCAAAAATTTATAAGCTTAAGTATACGGAAATGGTAATGCGCGAACGTTCGCTGAGAATGCAGTCCCAGCGACC